>NW_027443991.1:0-246459 GCF_048569485.1 Anomaloglossus baeobatrachus | reverse complement strand
AACTATAACAGATGCAAGCTTGTCCTGTTTGGTGGAGATGATATTTAATAAAATAAGTAGAAATCCACTAAAAGTTTTGTTTGGTTATATTGCAATCCCGAGATAATCGTCTCCATGCTCCAAATCCATTTTAAAGCCATTTTTAAGGCATTTCGCGCATACATGAAATGAACACATTTTTCTCCAAAACTATAACAGATGCAAGCTTGTCCTATTTGGTGGAGATGATATTTAATAAAATAAGTAGAAATCCACTAAAAGTTTTGTTTGGTTATCTTGCAATCCCGAGATAATCGTCTCCATGCTCCAAATCCATTTTAAAGCCATTTTTAAGGCATTTCGCGCATACATGAAATGAACACATTTTTCTCCAAAACTATAACAGATGCAAGCTTGTCCTGTTTGGTGGAGATAATATTTAATAAAATAAGTAGAAATCTACTAAAAGTTTTGTTTGTTTATATTGCCATCCTGAGATAATCGTCTCCATGCTCCAAATCCATTTTAAAGCCATTTCAAAGGCATTTTGCGCATACATGAAATGAACACATTTTTCTCCAAAACTATAACACATGCAAGCTTGTCCTGTTTGGTGGAGATGATATTTAATAAAATAAGTAGAAATCCACTAAAAGTTTTGTTTGGTTATCTTGCAATCCCGAGATAATCGTCTCCATGCTCCAAATCCATTTTAAAGCCATTTTTAAGGCATTTCGCGCATACATGAAATGAACACATTTTTCTCCAAAACTATAACAGATGCAAGCTTGTCCTGTTTGGTGGAGATGATATTTAATAAAATAAGTAGAAATCCACTAAAAGTTTTGTTTGGTTATCTTGCAATCCCGAGATAATCGTCTCCATGCTCCAAATCCATTTTAAAGCCATTTTTAAGGCATTTCGCGCATACATGAAATGAACACATTTTTCTCCAAAACTATAACAGATGCAAGCTTGTCCTGTTTGGTGGAGATGATATTTAATAAAATAAGTAGAAATCCACTAAAAGTTTTGTTTGGTTATCTTGCAATCCCGAGATAATCGTCTCCATGCTCCAAATCCATTTTAAAGCCATTTTTAAGGCATTTCGCGCATACATGAAATGAACACATTTTCTCCAAAACTATAACAGATGCAAGCTTGTCCTGTTTGGTGGAGATGATATTTAATAAAATAAGTAGAAATCCACTAAAAGTTTTGTTTGGTTATATTGCAATCCCGAGATAATCGTCTCCATGCTCCAAATCCATTTTAAAGCCATTTTAAGGCATTTCGCGCATACATGAAATTAACACATTTTTCTCCAAAACTATAACAGATGCAAGCTTGTCCTGTTTGGTGGAGATGATATTTAATAAAATAAGTAGAAATCCACTAAAAGTTTTGTTTGGTTATCTTGCAATCCCGAGATAATCGTCTCCATGCTCCAAATCCATTTTAAAGCCATTTCAAAGGCATTTTGCGCATACATGAAATGAACACATTTTTCTCCAAAACTATAACACATGCAAGCTTGTCCTGTTTGGTGGAGATGATATTTAATAAAATAAGTAGAAATCCACTAAAAGTTTTGTTTGGTTATCTTGCAATCCCGAGATAATCGTCTCCATGCTCGAAATCCATTTTAAAGCCATTTTTAAGGCATTTCGCGCATACATGAAATGAACACATTTTTCTCCAAAACTATAACAGATGCAAGCTTGTCCTGTTTGGTGGAGATGATATTTAATAAAATATGTAGAAATCCACTAAAAGTTTTGTTTGGTTATCTTGCAATCCCGAGATAATCGTCTCCATGCTCCAAATCCATTTTAAAGCCATTTTTAAGGCATTTCGCGCATACATGAAATGAACACATTTTTCTCCAAAACTATAACAGATGCAAGCTTGTCCTGTTTGGTGGAGATGATATTTAATAAAATAAGTAGAAATCCACTAAAAGTTGTGTTTGGTTATCTTGCAATCCCGAGATAATCGTCTCCATGCTCCAAATCCATTTTAAAGCCATTTTTAAGGCATTTCGCGCATACATGAAATGAACACATTTTTCTCCAAAACTATAACAGATGCAAGCTTGTCCTGTTTGGTGGAGATGATATTTAATAAAATAAGTAGAAATCCACTAAAAGTTTTGTTTGGTTATCTTGCAATCCCGAGATAATCGTCTCCATGCTCCAAATCCATTTTAAAGCCATTTCAAAGGCATTTTGCGCATACATGAAATGAACACATTTTTCTCCAAAACTATAACACATGCAAGCTTGTCCTGTTTGGTGGAGATGATATTTAATAAAATAAGTAGAAATCCACTAAAAGTTTTGTTGGTTATCTTGCAATCCCGAGATAATCGTCTCCATGCTCCAAATCCATTTTAAAGCCATTTTTAAGGCATTTCGCGCATACATGAAATGAACACATTTTTCTCCAAAACTATAACAGATGCAAGCTTGTCCTGTTTGGTGGAGATGATATTTAATAAATAAGTAGAAATCCACTAAACGTTTTGTTTGGTTATCTTGCAATCCCGAGATAATCGTCTCCATGCTCCAAATCCATTTTAAAGCCATTTTTAAGGCATTTCGCGCATACATGAAATGAACACATTTTTCTCCAAAACTATAACAGATGCAAGCTTGTCCTGTTTGGTGGAGATGATATTTAATAAAATAAGTAGAAATCCACTAAAAGTTTTGTTTGGTTATATTGCAATCCCGAGATAATCGTCTCCATGCTCCAAATCCATTTTAAAGCCATTTTTAAGGCATTTCGCGCATACATGAATGAACACATTTTTCTCCAAAACTATAACAGATGCAAGCTTGTCCTGTTTGGTGGAGATGATATTTAATAAATAAGTAGAAATCCACTAAAAGTTTTGTTTGGTTATCTTGCAATCCGAGATAATCGTCTCCATGCTCCAAATCCATTTTAAAGCCATTTTTAAGGCATTTCGCGCATACATGAAATGAACACATTTTTCTCCAAAACTATAACAGATGCAAGCTTGTCCTGTTTGGTGGAGATGATATTTAATAAAATAAGTAGAAATCCACTAAAAGTTTTGTTTGGTTATCTTGCAATCCCGAGATAATCGTCTCCATGCTCCAAATCCATTTTAAAGCCATTTTTAAGGCATTTCGCGCATACATGAAATGAACACATTTTTCTCCAAAACTATAACAGATGCAAGCTTGTCCTGTTTGGTGGAGATGATATTTAATAAAATAAGTAGAAATCCACTAAAAGTTTTGTTTGGTTATCTTGCAATCCCGAGATAATCGTCTCCATGCTCCAAATCCATTTTAAAGCCATTTTTAAGGCATTTCGCGCATACATGAAATGAACACATTTTTCTCCAAAACTATAACAGATGCAAGCTTGTCCTGTTTGGTGGAGATGATATTTAATAAAATAAGTAGAAATCCACTAAAAGTTTTGTTTGGTTATATTGCAATCCCGAGATAATCGTCTCCATGCTCCAAATCCATTTTAAAGCCATTTTTAAGGCATTTCGCGCATACATGAAATGAACACATTTTTCTCCAAAACTATAACAGATGCAAGCTTGGCCTGTTTGGTGGAGATGATATTTAATAAAATAAGTAGAAATCCACTAAAAGTTTTGTTTGGTTATCTTGCAATCCCGAGATAATCGTCTCCATGCTCCAAATCCATTTTAAAGCAATTTTTAAGGCATTTCGCGCATACATGAAATGAACACATTTTTCTCCAAAACTATAACAGATGCAAGCTTGTCCTGTTTGGTGGAGATGATATTTAATAAAATAAGTAGAAATCCACTAAAAGTTTTGTTTGGTTATCTTGCAATCCCGAGATAATCGTCTCCATGCTCGAAATCCATTTTAAAGCCATTTTTAAGGCATTTCGCGCATACATGAAATGAACACATTTTTCTCCAAAACTATAACAGATGCAAGCTTGTCCTGTTTGGTGGAGATGATATTTAATAAAATAAGTAGAAATCCACTAAAAGTTTTGTTTGGTTATCTTGCAAACCCGAGATAATCGTCTCCATGCTCCAAATCCATTTTAAAGCCATTTTTAAGGCATTTCGCGCATACATGAAATGAACACATTTTTCTCCAAAACTATAACAGATGCAAGCTTGTCCTGTTTGGTGGAGATGATATTTAATAAAATAAGTAGAAATCCACTAAAAGTTTTGTTTGGTTATCTTGCAATCCCGAGATAATCGTCTCCATGCTCCAAATCCATTTTAAAGCCATTTTTAAGGCATTTCGCGCATACATGAAATGAACACATTTTTCTCCAAAACTATAACAGATGCAAGCTTGTCCTGTTTGGTGGAGATGATATTTAATAAAATAAGTAGAAATCCACTAAAAGTTTTGTTTGGTTATCTTGCAATCCCGAGATAATCGTCTCCATGCTCCAAATCCATTTTAAAGCCATTTCAAAGGCATTTTGCGCATACATGAAATGAACACATTTTTCTCCAAAACTATAACACATGCAAGCTTGTCCTGTTTGGTGGAGATGATATTTAATAAAATAAGTAGAAATCCACTAAAAGTTTTGTTTGGTTATCTTGCAATCCCGAGATAATCGTCTCCATGCTCCAAATCCATTTTAAAGCTATTTTTAAGGCATTTCGCGCATACATGAAATGAACACATTTTTCTCCAAAACTATAACAGATGCAAGCTTGTCCTGTTTGGTGGAGATGATATTTAATAAAATAAGTAGAAATCCACTAAAAGTTTTGTTTGGTTATCTTGCAATCCCGAGATAATCGTCTCCATGCTCGAAATCCATTTTAAAGCCATTTTTAAGGCATTTCGCGCATACATGAAATGAACACATTTTTCTCCAAAACTATAACAGATGCAAGCTTGTCCTGTTTGGTGGAGATGATATTTAATAAAATATGTAGAAATCCACTAAAAGTTTTGTTTGGTTATCTTGCAATCCCGAGATAATCGTCTCCATGCTCCAAATCCATTTTAAAGCCATTTTTAAGGCATTTCGCGCATACATGAAATGAACACATTTTTCTCCAAAACTATAACAGATGCAAGCTTGTCCTGTTTGGTGGAGATGATATTTAATAAAATAAGTAGAAATCCACTAAAAGTTGTGTTTGGTTATCTTGCAATCCCGAGATAATCGTCTCCATGCTCCAAATCCATTTTAAAGCCATTTTTAAGGCATTTCGCGCATACATGAAATGAACACATTTTTCTCCAAAACTATAACAGATGCAAGCTTGTCCTGTTTGGTGGAGATGATATTTAATAAAATAAGTAGAAATCCACTAAAAGTTTTGTTTGGTTATCTTGCAATCCCGAGATAATCGTCTCCATGCTCCAAATCCATTTTAAAGCCATTTCAAAGGCATTTTGCGCATACATGAAATGAACACATTTTTCTCCAAAACTATAACACATGCAAGCTTGTCCTGTTTGGTGGAGATGATATTTAATAAAATAAGTAGAAATCCACTAAAAGTTTTGTTTGGTTATCTTGCAATCCCGAGATAATCGTCTCCATGCTCCAAATCCATTTTAAAGCCATTTTTAAGGCATTTCGCGCATACATGAAATGAACACATTTTTCTCCAAAACTATAACAGATGCAAGCTTGTCCTGTTTGGTGGAGATGATATTTAATAAAATAAGTAGAAATCCACTAAACGTTTTGTTTGGTTATCTTGCAATCCCGAGATAATCGTCTCCATGCTCCAAATCCATTTTAAAGCCATTTTTAAGGCATTTCGCGCATACATGAAATGAACACATTTTTCTCCAAAACTATAACAGATGCAAGCTTGTCCTGTTTGGTGGAGATGATATTTAATAAAATAAGTAGAAATCCACTAAAAGTTTTGTTTGGTTATATTGCAATCCCGAGATAATCGTCTCCATGCTCCAAATCCATTTTAAAGCCATTTTTAAGGCATTTCGCGCATACATGAAATGAACACATTTTTCTCCAAAACTATAACAGATGCAAGCTTGTCCTGTTTGGTGGAGATGATATTTAATAAAATAAGTAGAAATCCACTAAAAGTTTTGTTTGGTTATCTTGCAATCCCGAGATAATCGTCTCCATGCTCCAAATCCATTTTAAAGCCATTTTTAAGGCATTTCGCGCATACATGAAATGAACACATTTTTCTCCAAAACTATAACAGATGCAAGCTTGTCCTGTTTGGTGGAGATGATATTTAATAAAATAAGTAGAAATCCACTAAAAGTTTTGTTTGGTTATCTTGCAATCCCGAGATAATCGTCTCCATGCTCCAAATCCATTTTAAAGCCATTTTTAAGGCATTTCGCGCATACATGAAATGAACACATTTTTCTCCAAAACTATAACAGATGCAAGCTTGTCCTGTTTGGTGGAGATGATATTTAATAAAATAAGTAGAAATCCACTAAAAGTTTTGTTTGGTTATCTTGCAATCCCGAGATAATCGTCTCCATGCTCCAAATCCATTTTAAAGCCATTTTTAAGGCATTTCGCGCATACATGAAATGAACACATTTTTCTCCAAAACTATAACAGATGCAAGCTTGTCCTGTTTGGTGGAGATGATATTTAATAAAATAAGTAGAAATCCACTAAAAGTTTTGTTTGGTTATATTGCAATCCCGAGATAATCGTCTCCATGCTCCAAATCCATTTTAAAGCCATTTTTAAGGCATTTCGCGCATACATGAAATGAACACATTTTTCTCCAAAACTATAACAGATGCAAGCTTGGCCTGTTTGGTGGAGATGATATTTAATAAAATAAGTAGAAATCCACTAAAAGTTTTGTTTGGTTATCTTGCAATCCCGAGATAATCGTCTCCATGCTCCAAATCCATTTTAAAGCAATTTTTAAGGCATTTCGCGCATACATGAAATGAACACATTTTTCTCCAAAACTATAACAGATGCAAGCTTGTCCTGTTTGGTGGAGATGATATTTAATAAAATAAGTAGAAATCCACTAAAAGTTTTGTTTGGTTATCTTGCAATCCCGAGATAATCGTCTCCATGCTCGAAATCCATTTTAAAGCCATTTTTAAGGCATTTCGCGCATACATGAAATGAACACATTTTTCTCCAAAACTATAACAGATGCAAGCTTGTCCTGTTTGGTGGAGATGATATTTAATAAAATAAGTAGAAATCCACTAAAAGTTTTGTTTGGTTATCTTGCAAACCCGAGATAATCGTCTCCATGCTCCAAATCCATTTTAAAGCCATTTTTAAGGCATTTCGCGCATACATGAAATGAACACATTTTTCTCCAAAACTATAACAGATGCAAGCTTGTCCTGTTTGGTGGAGATGATATTTAATAAAATAAGTAGAAATCCACTAAAAGTTTTGTTTGGTTATCTTGCAATCCCGAGATAATCGTCTCCATGCTCCAAATCCATTTTAAAGCCATTTTTAAGGCATTTCGCGCATACATGAAATGAACACATTTTTCTCCAAAACTATAACAGATGCAAGCTTGTCCTGTTTGGTGGAGATGATATTTAATAAAATAAGTAGAAATCCACTAAAAGTTTTGTTTGGTTATCTTGCAATCCCGAGATAATCGTCTCCATGCTCCAAATCCATTTTAAAGCCATTTCAAAGGCATTTTGCGCATACATGAAATGAACACATTTTTCTCCAAAACTATAACACATGCAAGCTTGTCCTGTTTGGTGGAGATGATATTTAATAAAATAAGTAGAAATCCACTAAAAGTTTTGTTTGGTTATCTTGCAATCCCGAGATAATCGTCTCCATGCTCCAAATCCATTTTAAAGCCATTTTTAAGGCATTTCGCGCATACATGAAATGAACACATTTTTCTCCAAAACTATAACAGATGCAAGCTTGTCCTGTTTGGTGGAGATAATATTTAATAAAATAAGTAGAAATCTACTAAAAGTTTCATTTGTTTATATTGCCATCCTGAGATAATCGTCTCCATGCTCCAAATCCATTTTAAAGCCATTTCAAAGGCATTTTGCGCATACATGAAATGAACACATTTTTCTCCAAAACTATAACACATGCAAGCTTGTCCTGTTTGGTGGAGATGATATTTAATAAAATAAGTAGAAATCCACTAAAAGTTTTGTTTGGTTATCTTGCAATCCCGAGATAATCGTCTCCATGCTCCAAATCCATTTTAAAGCCATTTTTAAGGCATTTCGCGCATACATGAAATGAACACATTTTTCTCCAAAACTATAACAGATGCAAGCTTGTCCTGTTTGGTGGAGATGATATTTAATAAAATAAGTAGAAATCCACTAAAAGTTTTGTTTGGTTATCTTGCAATCCCGAGATAATCGTCTCCATGCTCCAAATCCATTTTAAAGCCATTTTTAAGGCATTTCGCGCATACATGAAATGAACACATTTTTCTCCAAAACTATAACAGATGCAAGCTTGTCCTGTTTGGTGGAGATGATATTTAATAAAATAAGTAGAAATCCACTAAAAGTTTTGTTTGGTTATCTTGCAATCCCGAGATAATCGTCTCCATGCTCCAAATCCATTTTAAAGTCATTTTTAAGGCATTTCGCGCATACATGAAATGAACACATTTTTCTCCAAAACTATAACAGATGCAAGCTTGTCCTGTTTGGTGGAGATGATATTTAATAAAATAAGTAGAAATCCACTAAAAGTTTTGTTTGGTTATCTTGCAATCCCGAGATAATCGTCTCCATGCTCCAAATCCATTTTAAAGCCATTTTTAAGGCATTTTGCGCATACATGAAATGAACACATTTTTCTCCAAAACTATAACAGATGCAAGCTTGTCCTGTTTGGTGGAGATGATATTTAATAAAATAAGTAGAAATCCACTAAAAGTTTTGTTTGGTTATCTTGCAATCCCGAGATAATCGTCTCCATGCTCCAAATCCATTTTAAAGTCATTTTTAAGGCATTTCGCGCATACATGAAATGAACACATTTTTCTCCAAAACTATAACAGATGCAAGCTTGTCCTGTTTGGTGGAGATGATATTTAATAAAATAAGTAGAAATCCACTAAAAGTTTTGTTTGGTTATCTTGCAATCCCGAGATAATCGTCTCCATGCTCCAAATCCATTTTAAAGCCATTTTTAAGGCATTTCGCGCATACATGAAATGAACACATTTTTCTCCAAAACTATAACAGATGCAAGCTTGTCCTGTTTGGTGGAGATGATATTTAATAAAATAAGTAGAAATCCACTAAAAGTTTTGTTTGGTTATCTTGCAATCCCGAGATAATCGTCTCCATGCTCCAAATCCATTTTAAAGCCATTTTTAAGGCATTTCGCGCATACATGAAATGAACACATTTTTCTCCAAAACTATAACAGATGCAAGCTTGTCCTGTTTGGTGGAGATAATATTTAATAAAATAAGTAGAAATCTACTAAAAGTTTCGTTTGTTTATATTGCCATCCTGAGATAATCGTCTCCATGCTCCAAATCCATTTTAAAGCCATTTCAAAGGCATTTTGCGCATACATGAAATGAACACATTTTTCTCCAAAACTATAACACATGCAAGCTTGTCTTGTTTGGTGGAGATGATATTTAATAAAATAAGTAGAAATCCACTAAAAGTTTTGTTTGGTTATCTTGCAATCCCGAGATAATCGTCTCCATGCTCCAAATCCATTTTAAAGCCATTTTTAAGGCATTTCGCGCATACATGAAATGAACACATTTTTCTCCAAAACTATAACAGATGCAAGCTTGTCCTGTTTGGTGGAGATGATATTTAATAAAATAAGTAGAAATCCACTAAAAGTTTTGTTTGGTTATCTTGCAATCCCGAGATAATCGTCTCCATGCTCCAAATCCATTTTAAAGCCATTTTTAAGGCATTTCGCGCATACATGAAATGAACACATTTTTCTCCAAAACTATAACAGATGCAAGCTTGTCCTGTTTGGTGGAGATAATATTTAATAAAATAAGTAGAAATCTACTAAAAGTTTCGATTGTTTATATTGCCATCCTGAGATAATCGTCTCCATGCTCCAAATCCATTTTAAAGCCATTTCAAAGGCATTTTGCGCATACATGAAATGAACACATTTTTCTCCAAAACTATAACACATGCAAGCTTGTCCTGTTTGGTGGAGATGATATTTAATAAAATAAGTAGAAATCCACTAAAAGTTTTGTTTGGTTATCTTGCAATCCCGAGATAATCGTCTCCATGCTCCAAATCCATTTTAAAGCCATTTTTAAGGCATTTCGCGCATACATGAAATGAACACATTTTTCTCCAAAACTATAACAGATGCAAGCTTGTCCTGTTTGGTGGAGATGATATTTAATAAAATAAGTAGAAATCCACTAAAAGTTTTGTTTGGTTATCTTGCAATCCCGAGATAATCGTCTCCATGCTCCAAATCCATTTTAAAGCCATTTTTAAGGCATTTCGCGCATACATGAAATGAACACATTTTTCTCCAAAACTATAACAGATGCAAGCTTGTCCTGTTTGGTGGAGATAATATTTAATAAAATAAGTAGAAATCTACTAAAAGTTTCGTTTGTTTATATTGCCATCCTGAGATAATCGTCTCCATGCTCCAAATCCATTTTAAAGCCATTTCAAAGGCATTTTGCGCATACATGAAATGAACACATTTTTCTCCAAAACTATAACACATGCAAGCTTGTCTTGTTTGGTGGAGATGATATTTAATAAAATAAGTAGAAATCCACTAAAAGTTTTGTTTGGTTATCTTGCAATCCCGAGATAATCGTCTCCATGCTCCAAATCCATTTTAAAGCCATTTTTAAGGCATTTCGCGCATACATGAAATGAACACATTTTTCTCCAAAACTATAACAGATGCAAGCTTGTCCTGTTTGGTGGAGATGATATTTAATAAAATAAGTAGAAATCCACTAAAAGTTTTGTTTGGTTATCTTGCAATCCCGAGATAATCGTCTCCATGCTCCAAATCCATTTTAAAGCCATTTTTAAGGCATTTCGCGCATACATGAAATGAACACATTTTTCTCCAAAACTATAACAGATGCAAGCTTGTCCTGTTTGGTGGAGATAATATTTAATAAAATAAGTAGAAATCTACTAAAAGTTTCGTTTGTTTATATTGCCATCCTGAGATAATCGTCTCCATGCTCCAAATCCATTTTAAAGCCATTTCAAAGGCATTTTGCGCATACATGAAATGAACACATTTTTCTCCAAAACTATAACACATGCAAGCTTGTCCTGTTTGGTGGAGATGATATTTAATAAAATAAGTAGAAATCCACTAAAAGTTTTGTTTGGTTATCTTGCAATCCCGAGATAATCGTCTCCATGCTCCAAATCCATTTTAAAGCCATTTTTAAGGCATTTCGCGCATACATGAAATGAACACATTTTTCTCCAAAACTATAACAGATGCAAGCTTGTCCTGTTTGGTGGAGATGATATTTAATAAAATAAGTAGAAATCCACTAAAAGTTTTGTTTGGTTATCTTGCAATCCCGAGATAATCGTCTCCATGCTCCAAATCCATTTTAAAGCCATTTTTAAGGCATTTCGCGCATACATGAAATGAACACATTTTTCTCCAAAACTATAACAGATGCAAGCTTGTCCTGTTTGGTGGAGATAATATTTAATAAAATAAGTAGAAATCTACTAAAAGTTTCGTTTGTTTATATTGCAATCCCGAGATAATCGTCTCCATGCTCCAAATCCATTTTAAAGCCATTTCAAAGGCATTTTGCGCATACATGAAATAAACACATTTTTCTCCAAAACTATAACACATGCAAGCTTGTCCTGTTTGGTGGAGATGATATTTAATAAAATAAGTAGAAATCCACTAAAAGTTTTTTTTGGTTATCTTGCAATCCCGAGATAATCGTCTCCATGCTCCAAATCCATTTTAAAGCTATTTTTAAGGCATTTCGCGCATACATGAAATGAACACATTTTTCTCCAAAACTATAACAGATGCAAGCTTGTCCTGTTTGGTGGAGATGATATTTAATAAAATAAGTAGAAATCCACTAAAAGTTTTGTTTGGTTATCTTGCAATCCCGAGATAATCGTCTCCATGCTCCAAATCCATTTTAAAGCCATTTTTAAGGCATTTCGCGCATACATGAAATGAACACATTTTTCTCCAAAACTATAACAGATGCAAGCTTGTCCTGTTTGGTGGAGATGATATTTAATAAAATAAGTATAAATCCACTAAAAGTTTTGTTTGGTTATCTTGCAATCCCGAGATAATCGTCTCCATGCTCCAAATCCATTTTAAAGCCATTTTTAAGGCATTTCGCGCATACATGAAATGAACACATTTTTCTCCAAAACTATAACAGATGCAAGCTTGTCCTGTTTGGTGGAGATGATATTTAATAAAATAAGTATAAATCCACTAAAAGTTTTGTTTGGTTATCTTGCAATCCCGAGATAATCGTCTCCATGCTCCAAATCCATTTTAAAGCCATTTTTAAGGCATTTCGCGCATACATGAAATGAACACATTTTTCTCCAAAACTATAACAGATGCAAGCTTGTCCTGTTTGGTGGAGATGATATTTAATAAAATAAGTAGAAATCCACTAAAAGTTTTGTTTGGTTATCTTGCAATCCCGAGATAATCGTCTCCATGCTCCAAATCCATTTTAAAGCCATTTTTAAGGCATTTCGCGCATACATGAAATGAACACATTTTTCTCCAAAACTATAACAGATGCAAGCTTGTCCTGTTTGGTGGAGATGATATTTAATAAAATAAGTATAAATCCACTAAAAGTTTTGTTTGGTTATCTTGCAATCCCGAGATAATCGTCTCCATGCTCCAAATCCATTTTAAAGCCATTTTTAAGGCATTTCGCGCATACATGAAATGAACACATTTTTCTCCAAAACTATAACACATGCAAGCTTGTCCTGTTTGGTGGAGATGATATTTAATAAAATAAGTAGAAATCCACTAAACGTTTTGTTTGGTTATCTTGCAATCCCGAGATAATCGTCTCCATGCTCCAAATCCATTTTAAAGCCATTTTTAAGGCATTTCGCGCATACATGAAATGAACACATTTTTCTCCAAAACTATAACAGATGCAAGCTTGTCCTGTTTGGTGGAGATGATATTTAATAAAATAAGTAGAAATCCACTAAAAGTTTTGTTTGGTTATATTGCAATCCCGAGATAATCGTCTCCATGCTCCAAATCCATTTTAAAGCCATTTTTAAGGCATTTCGCGCATACATGAAATGAACACATTTTTCTCCAAAACTATAACAGATGCAAGCTTGTCCTGTTTGGTGGAGATGATATTTAATAAAACAAGTAGAAATCCACTAAAAGTTTTGTTTGGTTATCTTGCAATCCCGAGATAATCGTCTCCATGCTCCAAATCCATTTTAAAGCCATTTTTAAGGCATTTCGCGCATACATGAAATGAACACATTTTTCTCCAAAACTATAACAGATGCAAGCTTGTCCTGTTTGGTGGAGATGATATTTAATAAAATAAGTATAAATCCACTAAAAGTTTTGTTTGGTTATCTTGCAATCCCGAGATAATCGTCTCCATGCTCCAAATCCATTTTAAAGCCATTTTTAAGGCATTTCGCGCATACATGAAATGAACACATTTTTCTCCAAAACTATAACACATGCAAGCTTGTCCTGTTTGGTGGAGATGATATTTAATAAAATAAGTAGAAATCCACTAAACGTTTTGTTTGGTTATCTTGCAATCCCGAGATAATCGTCTCCATGCTCCAAATCCATTTTAAAGCCATTTTTAAGGCATTTCGCGCATACATGAAATGAACACATTTTTCTCCAAAACTATAACAGATGCAAGCTTGTCCTGTTTGGTGGAGATGATATTTAATAAAATAAGTAGAAATCCACTAAAAGTTTTGTTTGGTTATATTGCAATCCCGAGATAATCGTCTCCATGCTCCAAATCCATTTTAAAGCCATTTTTAAGGCATTTCGCGCATACATGAAATGAACACATTTTTCTCCAAAACTATAACAGATGCAAGCTTGTCCTGTTTGGTGGAGATGATATTTAATAAAATAAGTAGAAATCCACTAAAAGTTTTGCTTGGTTATCTTGCAATCCCGAGATAATCGTCTCCATGCTCCAAATCCATTTTAAAGCCATTTTTAAGGCATTTCGCGCATACATGAAATGAACACATTTTTCTCCAAAACTATAACAGATGCAAGCTTGTCCTGTTTGGTGGAGATGATATTTAATAAAATAAGTAGAAATCCACTAAAAGTTTTGTTTGGTTATCTTGCAATCCCGAGATAATCGTCTCCATGCTCCAAATCCATTTTAAAGCCATTTTTAAGGCATTTCGCGCATACATGAAATGAACACATTTTTCTCCAAAACTATAACAGATGCAAGCTTGTCCTGTTTGGTGGAGATGATATTTAATAAAATAAGTAGAAATCCACTAAAAGTTTTGTTTGGTTATCTTGCAATCCCGAGATAATCGTCTCCATGCTCCAAATCCATTTTAAAGCCATTTTTAAGGCATTTCGCGCATACATGAAATGAACACATTTTTCTCCAAAACTATAACAGATGCAAGCTTGTCCTGTTTGGTGGAGATGATATTTAATAAAATAAGTAGAAATCCACTAAAAGTTTTGTTTGGTTATCTTGCAATCCCGAGATAATCGTCTCCATGCTCCAAATCCATTTTAAAGCCATTTTTAAGGCATTTCCCGCATACATGAAATGAACACATTTTTCTCCAAAACTATAACAGATGCAAGCTTGTCCTGTTTGGTGGAGATGATATTTAATAAAATAAGTAGAAATCCACTAAAAGTTTTGTTTGGTTATCTTGCAATCCCGAGATAATCGTCTCCATGCTCCAAATCCATTTTAAAGCCATTTTTAAGGCATTTCGCGCATACATGAAATGAACACATTTTTCTCCAAAACTATAACAGATGCAAGCTTGTCCTGTTTGGTGGAGATGATATTTAATAAAATAAGTAGAAATCCACTAAAAGTTTTGTTTGGTTATCTTGCAATCCCGAGATAATCGTCTCCATGCTCCAAATCCATTTTAAAGCCATTTTTAAGGCATTTCGCGCATACATGAAATGAACACATTTTTCTCCAAAACTATAACAGATGCAAGCTTGTCCTGTTTGGTGGAGATGATATTTAATAAAATAAGTAGAAATCCACTAAAAGTTTTGTTTGGTTATCTTGCAATCCCGAGATAATCGTCTCCATGCTCCAAATCCATTTTAAAGCCATTTTTAAGGCATTTCGCGCATACATGAAATGAACACATTTTTCTCCAAAACTATAACAGATGCAAGCTTGTCCTGTTTGGTGGAGATGATATTTAATAAAATAAGTAGAAATCCACTAAAAGTTTTGTTTGGTTATCTTGCAATCCCGAGATAATCGTCTCCATGCTCCAAATCCATTTTAAAGCCATTTTTAAGGCATTTCGCGCATACATGAAATGAACACATTTTTCTCCAAAACTATAACAGATGCAAGCTTGTCCTGTTTGGTGGAGATGATATTTAATAAAATAAGTAGAAATCCACTAAAAGTTTTGTTTGGTTATCTTGCAATCCCGAGATAATCGTCTCCATGCTCCAAATCCATTTTAAAGCCATTTTTAAGGCATTTCGCGCATACATGAAATGAACACATTTTTCTCCAAAACTATAACAGATGCAAGCTTGTCCTGTTTGGTGGAGATGATATTTAATAAAATAAGTAGAAATCCACTAAAAGTTTTGTTTGGTTATCTTGCAATCCCGAGATAATCGTCTCCATGCTCCAAATCCATTTTAAAGCCATTTTTAAGGCATTTCGCGCATACATGAAATGAACACATTTTTCTCCAAAACTATAACAGATGCAAGCTTGTCCTGTTTGGTGGAGATGATATTTAATAAAATAAGTAGAAATCCACTAAAAGTTTTGTTTGGTTATATTGCAATCCCGAGATAATCGTCTCCATGCTCCAAATCCATTTTAAAGCCATTTTTAAGGCATTTCGCGCATACATGAAATGAACACATTTTTCTCCAAAACTATAACAGATGCAAGCTTGTCCTATTTGGTGGAGATGATATTTAATAAAATAAGTAGAAATCCACTAAAAGTTTTGTTTGGTTATCTTGCAATCCCGAGATAATCGTCTCCATGCTCCAAATCCATTTTAAAGCCATTTTTAAGGCATTTCGCGCATACATGAAATGAACACATTTTTCTCCAAAACTATAACAGATGCAAGCTTGTCCTGTTTGGTGGAGATGATATTTAATAAAATAAGTAGAAATCCACTAAAAGTTTTGTTTGGTTATCTTGCAATCCCGAGATAATCGTCTCCATGCTCCAAATCCATTTTAATGCCATTTTTAAGGCATTTCGCGCATACATGAAATGAACACATTTTTCTCCAAAACTATAACAGATGCAAGCTTGTCCTGTTTGGTGGAGATGATATTTAATAAAATAAGTAGAAATCCACTAAAAGTTTTGTTTGGTTATCTTGCAATCCCGAGATAATCGTCTCCATGCTCCAAATCCATTTTAAAGCCATTTTTAAGGCATTTCGCGCATACATGAAATGAACACATTTTTCTCCAAAACTATAACAGATGCAAGCTTGTCCTGTTTGGTGGAGATGATATTTAATAAAATAAGTAGAAATCCACTAAACGTTTTGTTTGGTTATCTTGCAATCCCGAGATAATCGTCTCCATGCTCCAAATCCATTTTAAAGCCATTTTTAAGGCATTTCGCGCATACATGAAATGAACACATTTTTCTCCAAAACTATAACAGATGCAAGCTTGTCCTGTTTGGTGGAGATGATATTTAATAAAATAAGTAGAAATCCACTAAAAGTTTTGTTTGGTTATCTTGCAATCCCGAGATAATCGTCTCCATGCTCCAAATCCATTTTAAAGCCATTTTTAAGGCATTTCGCGCATACATGAAATGAACACATTTTTCTCCAAAACTATAACAGATGCAAGCTTGTCCTGTTTGGTGGAGATGATATTTAATAAAATAAGTAGAAATCCACTAAAAGTTTTGTTTGGTTATCTTGCAATCCCGAGATAATCGTCTCCATGCTCCAAATCCATTTTAAAGCCATTTTTAAGGCATTTCGCGCATACATGAAATGAACACATTTTTCTCCAAAACTATAACAGATGCAAGCTTGTCCTGTTTGGTGGAGATAATATTTAATAAAATAAGTAGAAATCTACTAAAAGTTTTGTTTGTTTATATTGCCATCCTGAGATAATCGTCTCCATGCTCCAAATCCATTTTAAAGCCATTTCAAAGGCATTTTGCGCATACATGAAATGAACACATTTTTCTCCAAAACTATAACACATGCAAGCTTGTCCTGTTTGGTGGAGATGATATTTAATAAAATAAGTAGAAATCCACTAAAAGTTTTGTTTGGTTATCTTGCAATCCCGAGATAATCGTCTCCATGCTCCAAATCCATTTTAAAGCCATTTTTAAGGCATTTCGCGCATACATGAAATGAACACATTTTTCTCCAAAACTATAACAGATGCAAGCTTGTCCTGTTTGGTGGAGATGATATTTAATAAAATAAGTAGAAATCCACTAAAAGTTTTGTTTGGTTATCTTGCAATCCCGAGATAATCGTCTCCATGCTCCAAATCCATTTTAAAGCCATTTTTAAGGCATTTCGCGCATACATGAAATGAACACATTTTTCTCCAAAACTATAACAGATGCAAGCTTGTCCTGTTTGGTGGAGATAATATTTAATAAAATAAGTAGAAATCTACTAAAAGTTGTGTTTGTTTATATTGCCATCCTGAGATAATCGTCTCCATGCTCCAAATCCATTTTAAAGCCATTTCAAAGGCATTTTGCGCATACATGAAATGAACACATTTTTCTCCAAAACTATAACACATGCAAGCTTGTCCTGTTTGGTGGAGATGATATTTAATAAAATAAGTAGAAATCCACTAAAAGTTTTGTTTGGTTATCTTGCAATCCCGAGATAATCGTCTCCATGCTCCAAATCCATTTTAAAGCCATTTTTAAGGCATTTCGCGCATACATGAAATGAACACATTTTTCTCCAAAACTATAACAGATGCAAGCTTGTCCTGTTTGGTGGAGATGATATTTAATAAAATAAGTAGAAATCCACTAAAAGTTTTGTTTGGTTATCTTGCAATCCCGAGATAATCGTCTCCATGCTCCAAATCCATTTTAAAGCCATTTTTAAGGCATTTCGCGCATACATGAAATGAACACATTTTTCTCCAAAACTATAACAGATGCAAGCTTGTCCTGTTTGGTGGAGATGATATATAATAAAATAAGTAGAAATCCACTAAAAGTTTTGTTTGGTTATCTTGCAATCCCGAGATAATCGTCTCCATGCTCCAAATCCATTTTAAAGCCATTTTTAAGGCATTTCGCGCATACATGAAATGAACACATTTTTCTCCAAAACTATAACAGATGCAAGCTTGTCCTGTTTGGTGGAGATGATATTTAATAAAATAAGTAGAAATCCACTAAAAGTTTTGTTTGGTTATATTGCAATCCCGAGATAATCGTCTCCATGCTCCAAATCCATTTTAAAGCCATTTTTAAGGCATTTCGCGCATACATGAAATGAACACATTTTTCTCCAAAACTATAACAGATGCAAGCTTGTCCTGTTTGGTGGAGATGATATTTAATAAAATAAGTAGAAATCCACTAAAAGTTTTGTTTGGTTATCTTGCAATCCCGAGATAATCGTCTCCATGCTCCAAATCCATTTTAAAGCAATTTTTAAGGCATTTCGCGCATACATGAAATGAACACATTTTTCTCCAAAACTATAAGAGATGCAAGCTTGTCCTGTTTGGTGGAGATGATATTTAATAAAATAAGTAGAAATCCACTAAAAGTTTTGTTTGGTTATCTTGCAATCCCGAGATAATCGTCTCCATGCTCGAAATCCATTTTAAAGCCATTTTTAAGGCATTTCGCGCATACATGAAATGAACACATTTTTCTCCAAAACTATAACAGATGCAAGCTTGTCCTGTTTGGTGGAGATGATATTTAATAAAATAAGTAGAAATCCACTAAAAGTTTTGTTTGGTTATCTTGCAATCCCGAGATAATCGTCTCCATGCTCCAAATCCATTTTAAAGCCATTTTTAAGGCATTTCGCGCATACATGAAATGAACACATTTTTCTCCAAAACTATAACAGATGCAAGCTTGTCCTGTTTGGTGGAGATGATATTTAATAAAATAAGTAGAAATCCACTAAAAGTTTTGTTTGGTTATCTTGCAATCCCGAGATAATCGTCTCCATGCTCCAAATCCATTTTAAAGCCATTTTTAAGGCATTTCGCGCATACATGAAATGAACACATTTTTCTCCAAAACTATAACAGATGCAAGCTTGTCCTGTTTGGTGGAGATGATATTTAATAAAATAAGTAGAAATCCACTAAAAGTTTTGTTTGGTTATCTTGCAATCCCGAGATAATCGTCTCCATGGTCCAAATCCATTTTAAAGCCATTTTTAAGGCATTTCGCGCATACATGAAATGAACACATTTTTCTCCAAAACTATAACAGATGCAAGCTTGTCCTGTTTGGTGGAGATGATATTTAATAAAATAAGTAGAAATCCACTAAAAGTTTTGTTTGGTTATATTGCAATCCCGAGATAATCGTCTCCATGCTCCAAATCCATTTTAAAGCCATTTTTAAGGCATTTCGCGCATACATGAAATGAACACATTTTTCTCCAAAACTATAACAGATGCAAGCTTGTCCTATTTGGTGGAGATGATATTTAATAAAATAAGTAGAAATCCACTAAAAGTTTTGTTTGGTTATCTTGCAATCCCGAGATAATCGTCTCCATGCTCCAAATCCATTTTAAAGCCATTTTTAAGGCATTTCGCGCATACATGAAATGAACACATTTTTCTCCAAAACTATAACAGATGCAAGCTTGTCCTGTTTGGTGGAGATGATATTTAATAAAATAAGTAGAAATCCACTAAAAGTTTTGTTTGGTTATCTTGCAATCCCGAGATAATCGTCTCCATGCTCCAAATCCATTTTAATGCCATTTTTAAGGCATTTCGCGCATACATGAAATGAACACATTTTTCTCCAAAACTATAACAGATGCAAGCTTGTCCTGTTTGGTGGAGATGATATTTAATAAAATAAGTAGAAATCCACTAAAAGTTTTGTTTGGTTATCTTGCAATCCCGAGATAATCGTCTCCATGCTCCAAATCCATTTTAAAGCCATTTTTAAGGCATTTCGCGCATACATGAAATGAACACATTTTTCTCCAAAACTATAACAGATGCAAGCTTGTCCTGTTTGGTGGAGATGATATTTAATAAAATAAGTAGAAATCCACTAAAAGTTTTGTTTGGTTATCTTGCAATCCCGAGATAATCGTCTCCATGCTCCAAATCCATTTTAAAGCCATTTTTAAGGCATTTCGCGCATACATGAAATGAACACATTTTTCTCCAAAACTATAACAGATGCAAGCTTGTCCTGTTTGGTGGAGATGATATTTAATAAAATAAGTAGAAATCCACTAAAAGTTTTGTTTGGTTATCTTGCAATCCCGAGATAATCGTCTCCATGCTCCAAATCCATTTTAAAGCCATTTTTAAGGCATTTCGCGCATACATGAAATGAACACATTTTTCTCCAAAACTATAACAGATGCAAGCTTGTCCTGTTTGGTGGAGATGATATTTAATAAAATAAGTAGAAATCCACTAAAAGTTTTGTTTGGTTATATTGCAATCCCGAGATAATCGTCTCCATGCTCCAAATCCATTTTAAAGCCATTTTTAAGGCATTTCGCGCATACATGAAATGAACACATTTTTCTCCAAAACTATAACAGATGCAAGCTTGTCCTATTTGGTGGAGATGATATTTAATAAAATAAGTAGAAATCCACTAAACGTTTTGTTTGGTTATCTTGCAATCCCGAGATAATCGTCTCCATGCTCCAAATCCATTTTAAAGCCATTTTTAAGGCATTTCGCGCATACATGAAATGAACACATTTTTCTCCAAAACTATAACAGATGCAAGCTTGTCCTGTTTGGTGGAGATGATATTTAATAAAATAAGTAGAAATCCACTAAAAGTTTTGTTTGGTTATCTTGCAATCCCGAGATAATCGTCTCCATGCTCCAAATCCATTTTAAAGCCATTTTTAAGGCATTTCGCGCATACATGAAATGAACACATTTTTCTCCAAAACTATAACAGATGCAAGCTTGTCCTGTTTGGTGGAGATGATATTTAATAAAATAAGTAGAAATCCACTAAAAGTTTTGTTTGGTTATCTTGCAATCCCGAGATAATCGTCTCCATGCTCCAAATCCATTTTAAAGCCATTTTTAAGGCATTTCGCGCATACATGAAATGAACACATTTTTCTCCAAAACTATAACAGATGCAAGCTTGTCCTGTTTGGTGGAGATAATATTTAATAAAATAAGTAGAAATCTACTAAAATCTTTGTTTGTTTATATTGCCATCCTGAGATAATCGTCTCCATGCTCCAAATCCATTTTAAAGCCATTTCAAAGGCATTTTGCGCATACATGAAATGAACACATTTTTCTCCAAAACTATAACAGATGCAAGCTTGTCCTGTTTGGTGGAGATGATATTTAATAAAATAAGTAGAAATCCACTAAAAGTTTTGTTTGGTTATCTTGCAATCCCGAGATAATCGTCTCCATGCTCCAAATCCATTTTAAAGCCATTTTTAATGCATTTCGCGCATACATGAAATGAACACATTTTTCTCCAAAACTATAACAGATGCAAGCTTGTCCTGTTTGGTGGAGATGATATTTAATAAAATAAGTAGAAATCCACTAAAAGTTTTGTTTGGTTATCTTGCAATCCCGAGATAATCGTCTCCATGCTCGAAATCCATTTTAAAGCCATTTTTAAGGCATTTCGCGCATACATGAAATGAACACATTTTTCTCCAAAACTATAACAGATGCAAGCTTGTCCTGTTTGGTGGAGATGATATTTAATAAAATAAGTAGAAATCCACTAAAAGTTTTGTTTGGTTATCTTGCAATCCCGAGATAATCGTCTCCATGCTCCAAATCCATTTTAAAGCCATTTTTAAGGCATTTCGCGCATACATGAAATGAACACATTTTTCTCCAAAACTATAACAGATGCAAGCTTGTCCTGTTTGGTGGAGATGATATTTAATAAAATAAGTAGAAATCCACTAAAAGTTTTGTTTGGTTATCTTGCAATCCCGAGATAATCGTCTCCATGCTCCAAATCCATTTTAAAGCCATTTTTAAGGCATTTCGCGCATACATGAAATGAACACATTTTTCTCCAAAACTATAACAGATGCAAGCTTGTCCTGTTTGGTGGAGATGATATTTAATAAAATAAGTAGAAATCCACTAAAAGTTTTGTTTGGTTATCTTGCAATCCCGAGATAATCGTCTCCATGCTCCAAATCCATTTTAAAGCCATTTTTAAGGCATTTCGCGCATACATGAAATGAACACATTTTTCTCCAAAACTATAACAGATGCAAGCTTGTCCTGTTTGGTGGAGATGATATTTAATAAAATAAGTAGAAATCCACTAAAAGTTTTGTTTGGTTATATTGCAATCCCGAGATAATCGTCTCCATGCTCCAAATCCATTTTAAAGCCATTTTTAAGGCATTTCGCGCATACATGAAATGAACACATTTTTCTCCAAAACTATAACAGATGCAAGCTTGTCCTGTTTGGTGGAGATGATATTTAATAAAATAAGTAGAAATCCACTAAAAGTTTTGTTTGGTTATCTTGCAATCCCGAGATAATCGTCTCCATGCTCCAAATCCATTTTAATGCCATTTTTAAGGCATTTCGCGCATACATGAAATGAACACATTTTTCTCCAAAACTATAACAGATGCAAGCTTGTCCTGTTTGGTGGAGATGATATTTAATAAAATAAGTAGAAATCCACTAAAAGTTTTGTTTGGTTATCTTGCAATCCCGAGATAATCGTCTCCATGCTCCAAATCCATTTTAAAGCCATTTTTAAGGCATTTCGCGCATACATGAAATGAACACATTTTTCTCCAAAACTATAACAGATGCAAGCTTGTCCTGTTTGGTGGAGATGATATTTAATAAAATAAGTAGAAATCCACTAAAAGTTTTGTTTGGTTATCTTGCAATCCCGAGATAATCGTCTCCATGCTCCAAATCCATTTTAAAGCCATTTTTAAGGCATTTCGCGCAGACATGAAATGAACACATTTTTCTCCAAAACTATAACAGATGCAAGCTTGTCCTGTTTGGTGGAGATGATATTTAATAAAATAAGTAGAAATCCACTAAAAGTTTTGTTTGGTTATCTTGCAATCCCGAGATAATTGTCTCCATGCTCCAAATCCATTTTAAAGCCATTTTTAAGGCATTTCGCGCATACATGAAATGAACACATTTTTCTCCAAAACTATAACAGATGCAAGCTTGTCCTGTTTGGTGGAGATAAAATTTAATAAAATAAGTAGAAATCTACTAAAAGTTTTGTTTGTTTATATTGCCATCCTGAGATAATCGTCTCCATGCTCCAAATCCATTTTAAAGCCATTTCAAAGGCATTTTGCGCATACATGAAATGAACACATTTTTCTCCAAAACTATAACACATGCAAGCTTGTCCTGTTTGGTGGAGATGATATTTAATAAAATAAGTAGAAATCCACTAAAAGTTTTGTTTGGTTATCTTGCAATCCCGAGATAATCGTCTCCATGCTCCAAATCCATTTTAAAGCCATTTTTAAGGCATTTCGCGCATACATGAAATGAACACATTTTTCTCCAAAACTATAACAGATGCAAGCTTGTCCTGTTTGGTGGAGATGATATTTAATAAAATAAGTAGAAATCCACTAAAAGTTTTGTTTGGTTATCTTGCAATCCCGAGATAATCGTCTCCATGCTCCAAATCCATTTTAAAGCCATTTTTAAGGCATTTCGCGCATACATGAAATGAACACATTTTTCTCCAAAACTATAACAGATGCAAGCTTGTCCTGTTTGGTGGAGATGATATTTAATAAAATAAGTAGAAATCCACTAAAAGTTTTGTTTGGTTATCTTGCAATCCCGAGATAATCGTCTCCATGCTCCAAATCCATTTTAAAGCCATTTTTAAGGCATTTCGCGCATACATGAAATGAACACATTTTTCTCCAAAACTATAACAGATGCAAGCTTGTCCTGTTTGGTGGAGATGATATTTAATAAAATAAGTAGAAATCCACTAAAAGTTTTGTTTGGTTATATTGCAATCCCGAGATAATCGTCTCCATGCTCCAAATCCATTTTAAAGCCATTTTTAAGGCATTTCGCGCATACATGAAATGAACACATTTTTCTCCAAAACTATAACAGATGCAAGCTTGTCCTGTTTGGTGGAGATGATATTTAATAAAATAAGTAGAAATCCACTAAAAGTTTTGTTTGGTTATCTTGCAATCCCGAGATAATCGTCTCCATGCTCCAAATCCATTTTAAAGCAATTTTTAAGGCATTTCGCGCATACATGAAATGAACACATTTTTCTCCAAAACTATAACAGATGCAAGCTTGTCCTGTTTGGTGGAGATGATATTTAATAAAATAAGTAGAAATCCACTAAAAGTTTTGTTTGGTTATCTTGCAATCCCGAGATAATCGTCTCCATGCTCGAAATCCATTTTAAAGCCATTTTTAAGGCATTTCGCGCATACATGAAATGAACACATTTTTCTCCAAAACTATAACAGATGCAAGCTTGTCCTGTTTGGTGGAGATGATATTTAATAAAATAAGTAGAAATCCACTAAAAGTTTTGTTTGGTTATCTTGCAATCCCGAGATAATCGTCTCCATGCTCCAAATCCATTTTAAAGCCATTTTTAAGGCATTTCGCGCATACATGAAATGAACACATTTTTCTCCAAAACTATAACAGATGCAAGCTTGTCCTGTTTGGTGGAGATGATATTTAATAAAATAAGTAGAAATCCACTAAAAGTTTTGTTTGGTTATCTTGCAATCCCGAGATAATCGTCTCCATGCTCCAAATCCATTTTAAAGCCATTTTTAAGGCATTTCGCGCATACATGAAATGAACACATTTTTCTCCAAAACTATAACAGATGCAAGCTTGTCCTGTTTGGTGGAGATGATATTTAATAAAATAAGTAGAAATCCACTAAAAGTTTTGTTTGGTTATCTTGCAATCCCGAGATAATCGTCTCCATGCTCCAAATCCATTTTAAAGCCATTTCAAAGGCATTTTGCGCATACATGAAATGAACACATTTTTCTCCAAAACTATAACACATGCAAGCTTGTCCTGTTTGGTGGAGATGATATTTAATAAAATAAGTAGAAATCCACTAAAAGTTTTGTTTGGTTATCTTGCAATCCCGAGATAATCGTCTCCATGCTCCAAATCCATTTTAAAGCCATTTTTAAGGCATTTCGCGCATACATGAAATGAACACATTTTTCTCCAAAACTATAACAGATGCAAGCTTGTCCTGTTTGGTGGAGATGATATTTAATAAAATAAGTAGAAATCCACTAAACGTTTTGTTTGGTTATCTTGCAATCCCGAGATAATCGTCTCCATGCTCCAAATCCATTTTAAAGCCATTTTTAAGGCATTTCGCGCATACATGAAATGAACACATTTTTCTCCAAAACTATAACAGATGCAAGCTTGTCCTGTTTGGTGGAGATGATATTTAATAAAATAAGTAGAAATCCACTAAAAGTTTTGTTTGGTTATCTTGCAATCCCGAGATAATCGTCTCCATGCTCCAAATCCATTTTAAAGCCATTTCAAAGGCATTTTGCGCATACATGAAATGAACACATTTTTCTCCAAAACTATAACACATGCAAGCTTGTCCTGTTTGGTGGAGATGATATTTAATAAAATAAGTAGAAATCCACTAAAAGTTTTGTTTGGTTATCTTGCAATCCCGAGATAATCGTCTCCATGCTCCAAATCCATTTTAAAGCCATTTTTAAGGCATTTCGCGCATACATGAAATGAACACATTTTTCTCCAAAACTATAACAGATGCAAGCTTGTCCTGTTTGGTGGAGATGATATTTAATAAAATAAGTAGAAATCCACTAAACGTTTTGTTTGGTTATCTTGCAATCCCGAGATAATCGTCTCCATGCTCCAAATCCATTTTAAAGCCATTTTTAAGGCATTTCGCGCATACATGAAATGAACACATTTTTCTCCAAAACTATAACAGATGCAAGCTTGTCCTGTTTGGTGGAGATGATATTTAATAAAATAAGTAGAAATCCACTAAAAGTTTTGTTTGGTTATATTGCAATCCCGAGATAATCGTCTCCATGCTCCAAATCCATTTTAAAGCCATTTTTAAGGCATTTCGCGCATACATGAAATGAACACATTTTTCTCCAAAACTATAACAGATGCAAGCTTGTCCTGTTTGGTGGAGATGATATTTAATAAAATAAGTAGAAATCCACTAAAAGTTTTGTTTGGTTATCTTGCAATCCCGAGATAATCGTCTCCATGCTCCAAATCCATTTTAAAGCCATTTTTAAGGCATTTCGCGCATACATGAAATGAACACATTTTTCTCCAAAACTATAACAGATGCAAGCTTGTCCTGTTTGGTGGAGATGATATTTAATAAAATAAGTAGAAATTTACTAAAAGTTTTGTTTGGTTATCTTGCAATCCCGAGATAATCGTCTCCATGCTCCAAATCCATTTTAAAGCAATTTTTAAGGCATTTCGCGCATACATGAAATGAACACATTTTTCTCCAAAACTATAACAGATGCAAGCTTGTCCTGTTTGGTGGAGATGATATTTAATAAAATAAGTAGAAATCCACTAAAAGTTTTGTTTGGTTATCTTGCAATCCCGAGATAATCGTCTCCATGCTCGAAATCCATTTTAAAGCCATTTTTAAGGCATTTCGCGCATACATGAAATGAACACATTTTTCTCCAAAACTATAACAGATGCAAGCTTGTCCTGTTTGGTGGAGATGATATTTAATAAAATAAGTAGAAATCCACTAAAAGTTTTGTTTGGTTATCTTGCAATCCCGAGATAATCGTCTCCATGCTCCAAATCCATTTTAAAGCCATTTTTAAGGCATTTCGCGCATACATGAAATGAACACATTTTTCTCCAAAACTATAACAGATGCAAGCTTGTCCTGTTTGGTGGAGATGATATTTAATAAAATAAGTAGAAATCCACTAAAAGTTTTGTTTGGTTATCTTGCAATCCCGAGATAATCGTCTCCATGCTCCAAATCCATTTTAAAGCCATTTCAAAGGCATTTTGCGCATACATGAAATGAACACATTTTTCTCCAAAACTATAACAGATGCAAGCTTGTCCTGTTTGGTGGAGATGATATTTAATAAAATAAGTAGAAATCCACTAAACGTTTTGTTTGGTTATCTTGCAATCCCGAGATAATCGTCTCCATGCTCCAAATCCATTTTAAAGCCATTTTTAAGGCATTTCGCGCATATATGAAATGAACACATTTTTCTCCAAAACTATAACAGATGCAAGCTTGTCCTGTTTGGTGGAGATGATATTTAATAAAATAAGTAGAAATCCACTAAAAGTTTTGTTTGGTTATATTGCAATCCCGAGATAATCGTCTCCATGCTCCAAATCCATTTTAAAGCCATTTTTAAGGCATTTCGCGCATACATGAAATGAACACATTTTTCTCCAAAACTATAACAGATGCAAGCTTGTCCTGTTTGGTGGAGATGATATTTAATAAAATAAGTAGAAATCCACTAAAAGTTTTGTTTGGTTATCTTGCAATCCCGAGATAATCGTCTCCATGCTCCAAATCCATTTTAAAGCCATTTTTAAGGCATTTCGCGCATACATGAAATGAACACATTTTTCTCCAAAACTATAACAGATGCAAGCTTGTCCTGTTTGGTGGAGATGATATTTAATAAAATAAGTAGAAATCCACTAAAAGTTTTGTTTGGTTATCTTGCAATCCCGAGATAATCGTCTCCATGCTCCAAATCCATTTTAAAGCCATTTTTAAGGCATTTCGCGCATACATGAAATGAACACATTTTTCTCCAAAACTATAACAGATGCAAGCTTGTCCTGTTTGGTGGAGATGATATTTAATAAAATAAGTAGAAATCCACTAAAAGTTTTGTTTGGTTATATTGCAATCCCGAGATAATCGTCTCCATGCTCCAAATCCATTTTAAAGCCATTTTTAAGGCATTTCGCGCATACATGAAATGAACACATTTTTCTCCAAAACTATAACAGATGCAAGCTTGTCCTGTTTGGTGGAGATGATATTTAATAAAATAAGTAGAAATCCACTAAAAGTTTTGTTTGGTTATCTTGCAATCCCGAGATAATCGTCTCCATGCTCCAAATCCATTTTAAAGCCATTTTTAAGGCATTTCGCGCATACATGAAATGAACACATTTTTCTCCAAAACTATAACAGATGCAAGCTTGTCCTGTTTGGTGGAGATGATATTTAATAAAATAAGTAGAAATCCACTAAAAGTTTTGTTTGGTTATCTTGCAATCCCGAGATAATCGTCTCCATGCTCCAAATCCATTTTAAAGCCATTTTTAAGGCATTTCGCGCATACATGAAATGAACACATTTTTCTCCAAAACTATAACAGATGCAAGCTTGTCCTGTTTGGTGGAGATGATATTTAATAAAATAAGTAGAAATCCACTAAAAGTTTTGTTTGGTTATCTTGCAATCCCGAGATAATCGTCTCCATGCTCCAAATCCATTTTAAAGCCATTTTTAAGGCATTTCGCGCATACATGAAATGAACACATTTTTCTCCAAAACTATAACAGATGCAAGCTTGTCCTGTTTGGTGGAGATGATATTTAATAAAATAAGTAGAAATCCACTAAAAGTTTTGTTTGGTTATCTTGCAATCCCGAGATAATCGTCTCCATGCTCCAAATCCATTTTAAAGCCATTTTTAAGGCATTTCGCGCATACATGAAATGAACACATTTTTCTCCAAAACTATAACAGATGCAAGCTTGTCCTGTTTGGTGGAGATAATATTTAATAAAATAAGTAGAAATCTACTAAAAGTTTTGTTTGTTTATATTGCCATCCTCAGATAATCGTCTCCATGCTCCAAATCCATTTTAAAGCCATTTCAAAGGCATTTTGCGCATACATGAAATGAACACATTTTTCTCCAAAACTATAACAGATGCAAGCTTGTCCTGTTTGGTGGAGATGTTTTTTAATAAAATAAGTAGAAATCCACTAAAGGTTTTGTTTGGTTATCTTGCAAACCCGAGATAATCGTCTCCATGCTCCAAATCCATTTTAAAGCCATTTTTAAGGCATTTCGCGCATACATGAAATGAACACATTTTTCTCCAAAACTATAACAGATGCAAGCTTGTCCTGTTTGGTGGAGATGATATTTAATAAAATAAGTAGAAATCCACTAAAAGTTTTGTTTGGTTATCTTGCAATCCCGAGATAATCGTCTCCATGCTCCAAATCCATTTTAAAGCCATTTTTAAGGCATTTCGCGCATACATGAAATGAACACATTTTTCTCCAAAACTATAACAGATGCAAGCTTGTCCTGTTTGGTGGAGATGATATTTAATAAAATAAGTAGAAATCCACTAAAAGTTTTGTTTGGTTATCTTGCAATCCCGAGATAATCGTCTCCATGCTCCAAATCCATTTTAAAGCCATTTCAAAGGCATTTTGCGCATACATGAAATGAACACATTTTTCTCCAAAACTATAACAGATGCAAGCTTGTCCTGTTTGGTGGAGATGATATTTAATAAAATAAGTAGAAATCCACTAAACGTTTTGTTTGGTTATCTTGCAATCCCGAGATAATCGTCTCCATGCTCCAAATCCATTTTAAAGCCATTTTTAAGGCATTTCGCGCATACATGAAATGAACACATTTTTCTCCAAAACTATAACAGATGCAAGCTTGTCCTGTTTGGTGGAGATGATATTTAATAAAATAAGTAGAAATCCACTAAAAGTTTTGTTTGGTTATATTGCAATCCCGAGATAATCGTCTCCATGCTCCAAATCCATTTTAAAGCCATTTTTAAGGCATTTCGCGCATACATGAAATGAACACATTTTTCTCCAAAACTATAACAGATGCAAGCTTGTCCTGTTTGGTGGAGATGATATTTAATAAAATAAGTAGAAATCCACTAAAAGTTTTGTTTGGTTATCTTGCAATCCCGAGATAATCGTCTCCATGCTCGAAATCCATTTTAAAGCCATTTTTAAGGCATTTCGCGCATACATGAAATGAACACATTTTTCTCCAAAACTATAACAGATGCAAGCTTGTCCTGTTTGGTGGAGATGATATTTAATAAAATAAGTAGAAATCCACTAAAAGTTTTGTTTGGTTATCTTGCAATCCCGAGATAATCGTCTCCATGCTCCAAATCCATTTTAAAGCCATTTTTAAGGCATTTCGCGCATACATGAAATGAACACATTTTTCTCCAAAACTATAACAGATGCAAGCTTGTCCTGTTTGGTGGAGATGATATTTAATAAAATAAGTAGAAATCCACTAAAAGTTTTGTTTGGTTATCTTGCAATCCCGAGATAATTGTCTCCATGCTCCAAATCCATTTTAAAGCCATTTCAAAGGCATTTTGCGCATACATGAAATGAACACATTTTTCTCCAAAACTATAACAGATGCAAGCTTGTCCTGTTTGGTGGAGATGATATTTAATAAATAAGTAGAAATCCACTAAACGTTTTGTTTGGTTATCTTGCAATCCCGAGATAATCGTCTCCATGCTCCAAATCCATTTTAAAGCCATTTTTAAGGCATTTCGCGCATACATGAAATGAACACATTTTTCTCCAAAACTATAACAGATGCAAGCTTGTCCTGTTTGGTGGAGATGATATTTAATAAAATAAGTAGAAATCCACTAAAAGTTTTGTTTGGTTATCTTGCAATCCCGAGATAATCGTCTCCATGCTCCAAATCCATTTTAAAGCCATTTTTAAGGCATTTCGCGCATACATGAAATGAACACATTTTTCTCCAAAACTATAACAGATGCAAGCTTGTCCTGTTTGGTGGAGATGATATTTAATAAAATAAGTAGAAATCCACTAAAAGTTTTGTTTGGTTATCTTGCAATCCCGAGATAATCGTCTCCATGCTCCAAATCCATTTTAAAGCCATTTTTAAGGCATTTCGCGCATACATGAAATGAACACATTTTTCTCCAAAACTATAACAGATGCAAGCTTGTCCTGTTTGGTGGAGATGATATTTAATAAAATAAGTAGAAATCCACTAAAAGTTTTGTTTGGTTATCTTGCAATCCCGAGATAATCGTCTCCATGCTCCAAATCCATTTTAAAGCCATTTTTAAGGCATTTCGCGCATACATGAAATGAACACATTTTTCTCCAAAACTATAACAGATGCAAGCTTGTCCTGTTTGGTGGAGATAATATTTAATAAAATAAGTAGAAATCTACTAAAAGTTTTGTTTGTTTATATTGCCATCCTCAGATAATCGTCTCCATGCTCCAAATCCATTTTAAAGCCATTTCAAAGGCATTTTGCGCATACATGAAATGAACACATTTTTCTCCAAAACTATAACACATGCAAGCTTGTCCTGTTTGGTGGAGATGATATTTAATAAAATAAGTAGAAATCCACTAAAAGTTTTGTTTGGTTATCTTGCAATCCCGAGATAATCGTCTCCATGCTCCAAATCCATTTTAAAGCCATTTTTAAGGCATTTCGCGCATACATGAAATGAACACATTTTTCTCCAAAACTATAACAGATGCAAGCTTGTCCTGTTTGGTGGAGATGATATTTAATAAAATAAGTAGAAATCCACTAAAAGTTTTGTTTGGTTATCTTGCAATCCCGAGATAATCGTCTCCATGCTCCAAATCCATTTTAAAGCCATTTTTAAGGCATTTCGCGCATACATGAAATGAACACATTTTTCTCCAAAACTATAACAGATGCAAGCTTGTCCTGTTTGGTGGAGATGATATTTAATAAAATAAGTAGAAATCCACTAAAAGTTTTGTTTGGTTATCTTGCAATCCCTAGATAATCGTCTCCATGCTCCAAATCCATTTTAAAGCCATTTTTAAGGCATTTCGCGCATACATGAAATGAACACATTTTTCTCCAAAACTATAACAGATGCAAGCTTGTCCTGTTTGGTGGAGATGATATTTAATAAAATAAGTAGAAATCCACTAAAAGTTTTGTTTGGTTATCTTGCAATCCCGAGATAATCGTCTCCATGCTCCAAATCCATTTTAAAGCCATTTTTAAGGCATTTCGCGCATACATGAAATGAACACATTTTTCTCCAAAACTATAACAGATGCAAGCTTGTCCTGTTTGGTGGAGATGATATTTAATAAAATAAGTAGAAATCCACTAAAAGTTTTGTTTGGTTATCTTGCAATCCCGAGATAATCGTCTCCATGCTCGAAATCCATTTTAAAGCCATTTTTAAGGCATTTCGCGCATACATGAAATGAACACATTTTTCTCCAAAACTATAACAGATGCAAGCTTGTCCTGTTTGGTGGAGATGATATTTAATAAAATAAGTAGAAATCCACTAAAAGTTTTGTTTGGTTATCTTGCAATCCCGAGATAATCGTCTCCATGCTCCAAATCCATTTTAAAGCCATTTTTAAGGCATTTCGCGCATACATGAAATGAACACATTTTTCTCCAAAACTATAACAGATGCAAGCTTGTCCTGTTTGGTGGAGATGATATTTAATAAAATAAGTAGAAATCCACTAAAAGTTTTGTTTGGTTATATTGCAATCCCGAGATAATCGTCTCCATGCTCCAAATCCATTTTAAAGCCATTTTTAAGGCATTTCGCGCATACATGAAATGAACACATTTTTCTCCAAAACTATAACAGATGCAAGCTTGTCCTATTTGGTGGAGATGATATTTAATAAAATAAGTAGAAATCCACTAAAAGTTTTGTTTGGTTATCTTGCAATCCCGAGATAATCGTCTCCATGCTCCAAATCCATTTTAAAGCCATTTTTAAGGCATTTCGCGCATACATGAAATGAACACATTTTTCTCCAAAACTATAACAGATGCAAGCTTGTCCTGTTTGGTGGAGATGATATTTAATAAAATAAGTAGAAATCCACTAAAAGTTTTGTTTGGTTATCTTGCAATCCCGAGATAATCGTCTCCATGCTCCAAATCCATTTTAAAGCCATTTTTAAGGCATTTCGCGCATACATGAAATGAACACATTTTTCTCCAAAACTATAACAGATGCAAGCTTGTCCTGTTTGGTGGAGATGATATTTAATAAAATAAGTAGAAATCCACTAAAAGTTTTGTTTGGTTATCTTGCAATCCCGAGATAATCGTCTCCATGCTCCAAATCCATTTTAAAGCCATTTTTAAGGCATTTCGCGCATACATGAAATGAACACATTTTTTTCCAAAACTATAACAGATGCAAGCTTGTCCTGTTTGGTGGAGATGATATTTAATAAAATAAGTAGAAATCCACTAAAAGTTTTGTTTGGTTATCTTGCAATCCCGAGATAATCGTCTCCATGCTCCAAATCCATTTTAAAGCCATTTTTAAGGCATTTCGCGCATACATGAAATGAACACATTTTTCTCCAAAACTATAACAGATGCAAGCTTGTCCTGTTTGGTGGAGATGATATTTAATAAAATAAGTAGAAATCCACTAAAAGTTTTGTTTGGTTATCTTGCAATCCCGAGATAATCGTCTCCATGCTCCAAATCCATTTTAAAGCCATTTTTAAGGCATTTCGCGCATACATGAAATGAACACATTTTTCTCCAAAACTATAACAGATGCAAGCTTGTCCTGTTTGGTGGAGATGATAATTAATAAAATAAGTAGAAATCCACTAAAAGTTTTGTTTGGTTATCTTGCAATCCCGAGATAATCGTCTCCATGCTCCAAATCCATTTTAAAGCCATTTTTAAGGCATTTCGCGCATACATGAAATGAACACATTTTTCTCCAAAACTATAACAGATGCAAGCTTGTCCTGTTTGGTGGAGATAATATTTAATAAAATAAGTAGAAATCTACTAAAAGTTTTGTTTGTTTATATTGCCATCCTGAGATAATCGTCTCCATGCTCCAAATCCATTTTAAAGCCATTTCAAAGGCATTTTGCGCATACATGAAATGAACACATTTTTCTCCAAAACTATAACACATGCAAGCTTGTCCTGTTTGGTGGAGATGATATTTAATAAAATAAGTAGAAATCCACTAAAAGTTTTGTTTGGTTATCTTGCAATCCCGAGATAATCGTCTCCATGCTCCAAATCCATTTTAAAGCCATTTTTAAGGCATTTCGCGCATACATGAAATGAACACATTTTTCTCCAAAACTATAACAGATGCAAGCTTGTCCTGTTTGGTGGAGATGATATTTAATAAAATATGTAGAAATCCACTAAAAGTTTTGTTTGGTTATCTTGCAATCCCGAGATAATCGTCTCCATGCTCCAAATCCATTTTAAAGCCATTTTTAAGGCATTTCGCGCATACATGAAATGAACACATTTTTCTCCAAAACTATAACAGATGCAAGCTTGTCCTGTTTGGTGGAGATGATATTTAATAAAATAAGTAGAAATCCACTAAAGGTTTTGTTTGGTTATCTTGCAATCCCGAGATAATCGTCTCCATGCTCCAAATCCATTTTAAAGCCATTTTTAAGGCATTTCGCGCATACATGAAATGAACACATTTTTCTCCAAAACTATAACAGATGCAAGGCTTGTCCTGTTTGGTGGAGATGATATTTAATAAAATAAGTAGAAATCCACTAAAAGTTTTGTTTGGTTATCTTGCAATCCCGAGATAATCGTCTCCATGCTCCAAATCCATTTTAAAGCCATTTTTAAGGCATTTCGCGCATACATGAAATGAACACATTTTTCTCCAAAACTATAACAGATGCAAGCTTGTCCTGTTTGGTGGAGATGATATTTAATAAAATAAGTAGAAATCCACTAAAAGTTTTGTTTGGTTATATTGCAATCCCGAGATAATCGTCTCCATGCTCCAAATCCATTTTAAAGCCATTTTTAAGGCATTTCGCGCATACATGAAATGAACACATTTTTCTCCAAAACTATAACAGATGCAAGCTTGTCCTATTTGGTGGAGATGATATTTAATAAAATAAGTAGAAATCCACTAAACGTTTTGTTTGGTTATCTTGCAATCCCGAGATAATCGTCTCCATGCTCCAAATCCATTTTAAAGCCATTTTTAAGGCATTTCGCGCATACATGAAATGAACACATTTTTCTCCAAAACTATAACAGATGCAAGCTTGTCCTGTTTGGTGGAGATGATATTTAATAAAATAAGTAGAAATCCACTAAAAGTTTTGTTTGGTTATCTTGCAATCCCGAGATAATCGTCTCCATGTTCCAAATCCATTTTAAAGCCATTTTTAAGGCATTTCGCGCATACATGAAATGAACACATTTTTCTCCAAAACTATAACAGATGCAAGCTTGTCCTGTTTGGTGGAGATGATATTTAATAAAATAAGTAGAAATCCACTAAAAGTTTTGTTTGGTTATCTTGCAATCCCGAGATAATCGTCTCCATGCTCCAAATCCATTTTAAAGCCATTTTTAAGGCATTTCGCGCATACATGAAATGAACACATTTTTCTCCAAAACTATAACAGATGCAAGCTTGTCCTGTTTGGTGGAGATAATATTTAATAAAATAAGTAGAAATCTACTAAAAGTTTCGTTTCTTTATATTGCCATCCTGAGATAATCGTCTCCATGCTCCAAATCCATTTTAAAGCCATTTCAAAGGCATTTTGCGCATACATGAAATGAACACATTTTTCTCCAAAACTATAACACATGCAAGCTTGTCCTGTTTGGTGGAGATGATATTTAATAAAATAAGTAGAAATCCACTAAAAGTTTTGTTTGGTTATCTTGCAATCCCGAGATAATCGTCTCCATGCTCCAAATCCATTTTAAAGCCATTTTTAAGGCATTTCGCGCATACATGAAATGAACACATTTTTCTCCAAAACTATAACAGATGCAAGCTTGTCCTGTTTGGTGGAGATGATATTTAATAAAATAAGTAGAAATCCACTAAAAGTTTTGTTTGGTTATCTTGCAATCCCGAGATAATCGTCTCCATGCTCCAAATCCATTTTAAAGCCATTTTTAAGGCATTTCGCGCATACATGAAATGAACACATTTTTCTCCAAAACTATAACAGATGCAAGCTTGTCCTGTTTGGTGGAGATGATATTTAATAAAATAAGTAGAAATCCACTAAAAGTTTTGTTTGGTTATCTTGCAATCCCGAGATAATCGTCTCCATGCTCCAAATCCATTTTAAAGCCATTTTTAAGGCATTTCGCGCATACATGAAATGAACACATTTTTCTCCAAAACTATAACAGATGCAAGCTTGTCCTGTTTGGTGGAGATAATATTTAATAAAATAAGTAGAAATCTACTAAAAGTTTCGTTTGTTTATATTGCCATCCTGAGATAATCGTCTCCATGCTCCAAATCCATTTTAAAGCCATTTTTAAGGCATTTCGCGCATACATGAAATGAACACATTTTTCTCCAAAACTATAACAGATGCAAGCTTGTCCTGTTTGGTGGAGATGATATTTAATAAAATAAGTAGAAATCCACTAAAAGTTTTGTTTGGTTATCTTGCAATCCCGAGATAATCGTCTCCATGCTCCAAATCCATTTTAAAGCCATTTTTAAGGCATTTCGCGCATACATGAAATGAACACATTTTTCTCCAAAACTATAACAGATGCAAGCTTGTCCTGTTTGGTGGAGATGATATTTAATAAAATAAGTAGAAATCCACTAAAAGTTTTGTTTGGTTATCTTGCAATCCCGAGATAATCGTCTCCATGCACCAAATCCATTTTAAAGCCATTTTTAAGGCATTTCGCGCATACATGAAATGAACACATTTTTCTCCAAAACTATAACAGATGCAAGCTTGTCCTGTTTGGTGGAGATAATATTTAATAAAATAAGTAGAAATCTACTAAAAGTTTCGTTTGTTTATATTGCCATCCTGAGATAATCGTCTCCATGCTCCAAATCCATTTTAAAGCCATTTCAAAGGCATTTTGCGCATACATGAAATGAACACATTTTTCTCCAAAACTATAACACATGCAAGCTTGTCCTGTTTGGTGGAGATGATATTTAATAAAATAAGTAGAAATCCACTAAAAGTTTTGTTTGGTTATCTTGCAATCCCGAGATAATCGTCTCCATGCTCCAAATCCATTTTAAAGCCATTTTTAAGGCATTTCGCGCATACATGAAATGAACACATTTTTCTCCAAAACTATAACAGATGCAAGCTTGTCCTGTTTGGTGGAGATGATATTTAATAAAATAAGTAGAAATCCACTAAACGTTTTGTTTGGTTATCTTGCAATCCCGAGATAATCGTCTCCATGCTCCAAATCCATTTTAAAGCCATTTTTAAGGCATTTCGCGCATACATGAAATGAACACATTTTTCTCCAAAACTATAACAGATGCAAGCTTGTCCTGTTTGGTGGAGATGATATTTAATAAAATAAGTAGAAATCCACTAAAAGTTTTGTTTGGTTATCTTGCAATCCCGAGATAATCGTCTCCATGCTCCAAATCCATTTTAAAGCCATTTTTAAGGCATTTCGCGCATACATGAAACGAACACATTTTTCTCCAAAACTATAACAGATGCAAGCTTGTCCTGTTTGGTGGAGATGATATTTAATAAAATAAATAGAAATCCACTAAAAGTTTTGTTTGGTTATCTTGCAATCCCGAGATAATCGTCTCCATGCTCCAAATCCATTTTAAAGCCATTTCAAAGGCATTTTGCGCATACATGAAATTAACACATTTTTCTCCAAAACTATAACACATGCAAGCTTGTCCTGTTTGGTGGAGATGATATTTAATAAAATAAGTAGAAATCCACTAAAAGTTTTGTTTGGTTATCTTGCAATCCCGAGATAATCGTCTCCATGCTCCAAATCCATTTTAAAGCCATTTTTAAGGCATTTCGCGCATACATGAAATGAACACATTTTTCTCCAAAACTATAACAGATGCAAGCTTGTCCTGTTTGGTGGAGATGATATTTAATAAAATAAGTAGAAATCCACTAAACGTTTTGTTTGGTTTTCTTGCAATCCCGAGATAATCGTCTCCATGCTCCAAATCCATTTTAAAGCCATTTTTAAGGCATTTCGCGCATACATGAAATGAACACATTTTTCTCCAAAACTATAACAGATGCAAGCTTGTCCTGTTTGGTGGAGATGATATTTAATAAAATAAGTAGAAATCCACTAAAAGTTTTGTTTGGTTATATTGCAATCCCGAGATAATCGTCTCCATGCTCCAAATCCATTTTAAAGCCATTTTTAAGGCATTTCGCGCATACATGAAATGAACACATTTTTCTCCAAAACTATAACAGATGCAAGCTTGTCCTGTTTGGTGGAGATGATATTTAATAAAATAAGTAGAAATCCACTAAAAGTTTTGTTTGGTTATCTTGCAATCCCGAGATAATCGTCTCCATGCTCCAAATCCATTTTAAAGCCATTTTTAAGGCATTTCGCGCATACATGAAATGAACACATTTTTCTCCAAAACTATAACAGATGCAAGCTTGTCCTGTTTGGTGGAGATGATATTTAATAAAATAAGTAGAAATCCACTAAAAGTTTTGTTTGGTTATCTTGCAATCCCGAGATAATCGTCTCCATGCTCCAAATCCATTTTAAAGCCATTTTTAAGGCATTTCGCGCATACATGAAATGAACACATTTTTCTCCAAAACTATAACAGATGCAAGCTTGTCCTGTTTGGTGGAGATGATATTTAATAAAATAAGTAGAAATCCACTAAAAGTTTTGTTTGGTTATCTTGCAATCCCGAGATAATCGTCTCCATGCTCCAAATCCATTCTAAAGCCATTTTTAAGGCATTTCGCGCATACATGAAATGAACACATTTTTCTCCAAAACTATAACAGATGCAAGCTTGTCCTGTTTGGTGGAGATGATATTTAATAAAATAAGTAGAAATCCACTAAAAGTTTTGTTTGGTTATATTGCAATCCCGAGATAATCGTCTCCATGCTCCAAATCCATTGTAAAGCCATTTTTAAGGCATTTCGCGCATACATGAAATGAACACATTTTTCTCCAAAACTATAACAGATGCAAGCTTGTCCTGTTTGGTGGAGATGATATTTAATAAAATAAGTAGAAATCCACTAAAAGTTTTGTTTGGTTATCTTGCAATCCCGAGATAATCGTCTCCATGCTCCAAATCCATTTTAAAGCAATTTTTAAGGCATTTCGCGCATACATGAAATGAACACATTTTTCTCCAAAACTATAACAGATGCAAGCTTGTCCTGTTTGGTGGAGATGATATTTAATAAAATAAGTAGAAATCCACTAAAAGTTTTGTTTGGTTATCTTGCAATCCCGAGATAATCGTCTCCATGCTCGAAATCCATTTTAAAGCCATTTTTAAGGCATTTCGCGCATACATGAAATGAACACATTTTTCTCCAAAACTATAACAGATGCAAGCTTGTCCTGTTTGGTGGAGATGATATTTAATAAAATAAGTAGAAATCCACTAAAAGTTTTGTTTGGTTATCTTGCAATCCCGAGATAATCGTCTCCATGCTCCAAATCCATTTTAAAGCCATTTTTAAGGCATTTCGCGCATACATGAAATGAACACATTTTTCTCCAAAACTATAACAGATGCAAGCTTGTCCTGTTTGGTGGAGATGATATTTAATAAAATAAGTAGAAATCCACTAAAAGTTTTGTTTGGTTATCTTGCAATCCCGAGATAATCGTCTCCATGCTCCAAATCCATTTTAAAGCCATTTTTAAGGCATTTCGCGCATACATGAAATGAACACATTTTTCTCCAAAACTATAACAGATGCAAGCTTGTCCTGTTTGGTGGAGATGATATTTAATAAAATAAGTAGAAATCCACTAAAAGTTTTGTTTGGTTATCTTGCAATCCCGAGATAATCGTCTCCATGCTCCAAATCCATTTTAAAGCCATTTTTAAGGCATTTCGCGCATACATGAAATGAACACATTTTTCTCCAAAACTATAACAGATGCAAGCTTGTCCTGTTTGGTGGAGATGATATTTAATAAAATAAGTAGAAATCCACTAAAAGTTTTGTTTGGTTATCTTGCAATCCCGAGATAATCGTCTCCATGCTCCAAATCCATTTTAAAGCAATTTTTAAGGCATTTCGCGCATACATGAAATGAACACATTTTTCTCCAAAACTATAACAGATGCAAGCTTGTCCTGTTTGGTGGAGATGATATTTAATAAAATAAGTAGAAATCCACTAAAAGTTTTGTTTGGTTATCTTGCAATCCCGAGATAATCGTCTCCATGCTCGAAATCCATTTTAAAGCCATTTTTAAGGCATTTCGCGCATACATGAAATGAACACATTTTTCTCCAAAACTATAACAGATGCAAGCTTGTCCTGTTTGGTGGAGATGATATTTAATAAAATAAGTAGAAATCCACTAAAAGTTTTGTTTGGTTATCTTGCAATCCCGAGATAATCGTCTCCATGCTCCAAATCCATTTTAAAGCCATTTTTAAGGCATTTCGCGCATACATGAAATGAACACATTTTTCTCCAAAACTATAACAGATGCAAGCTTGTCCTGTTTGGTGGAGATGATATTTAATAAAATAAGTAGAAATCCACTAAAAGTTTTGTTTGGTTATCTTGCAATCCCGAGATAATCGTCTCCATGCTCCAAATCCATTTTAAAGCCATTTTTAAGGCATTTCGCGCATACATGAAATGAACACATTTTTCTCCAAAACTATAACAGATGCAAGCTTGTCCTGTTTGGTGGAGATGATATTTAATAAAATAAGTAGAAATCCACTAAAAGTTTTGTTTGGTTATCTTGCAATCCCGAGATAATCGTCTCCATGCTCCAAATCCATTTTAAAGCCATTTTTAAGGCATTTCGCGCATACATGAAATGAACACATTTTTCTCCAAAACTATAACAGATGCAAGCTTGTCCTGTTTGGTGGAGATGATATTTAATAAAATAAGTAGAAATCCACTAAAAGTTTTGTTTGGTTATATTGCAATCCCGAGATAATCGTCTCCATGCTCCAAATCCATTTTAAAGCCATTTTTAAGGCATTTCGCGCATACATGAAATGAACACATTTTTCTCCAAAACTATAACAGATGCAAGCTTGTCCTATTTGGTGGAGATGATATTTAATAAAATAAGTAGAAATCCACTAAAAGTTTTGTTTGGTTATCTTGCAATCCCGAGATAATCGTCTCCATGCTCCAAATCCATTTTAAAGCCATTTTTAAGGCATTTCGCGCATACATGAAATGAACACATTTTTCTCCAAAACTATAACAGATGCAAGCTTGTCCTGTTTGGTGGAGATGATATTTAATAAAATAAGTAGAAATCCACTAAAAGTTTTGTTTGGTTATCTTGCAATCCCGAGATAATCGTCTCCATGCTCCAAATCCATTTTAAAGCCATTTTTAAGGCATTTCGCGCATACATGAAATGAACACATTTTTCTCCAAAACTATAACAGATGCAAGCTTGTCCTATTTGGTGGAGATGATATTTAATAAAATAAGTAGAAATCCACTAAAAGTTTTGTTTGGTTATCTTGCAATCCCGAGATAATCGTCTCCATGCTCCAAATCCATTTTAAAGCCATTTTTAAGGCATTTCGCGCATACATGAAATGAACACATTTTTCTCCAAAACTATAACAGATGCAAGCTTGTCCTGTTTGGTGGAGATGATATTTAATAAAATAAGTAGAAATCCACTAAACGTTTTGTTTGGTTATCTTGCAATCCCGAGATAATCGTCTCCATGCTCCAAATCCATTTTAAAGCCATTTTTAAGGCATTTCGCGCATACATGAAATGAACACATTTTTCTCCAAAACTATAACAGATGCAAGCTTGTCCTGTTTGGTGGAGATAATATTTAATAAAATAAGAAGAAATCTACTAAAAGTTTCGTTTGTTTATATTGCCATCCTGAGATAATCGTCTCCATGCTCCAAATCCATTTTAAAGCCATTTCAAAGGCATTTTGCGCATACATGAAATGAACACATTTTTCTCCAAAACTATAACACATGCAAGCTTGTCCTGTTTGGTGGAGATGATATTTAATAAAATAAGTAGAAATCCACTAAAAGTTTTGTTTGGTTATCTTGCAATCCCGAGATAATCGTCTCCATGCTCCAAATCAATTTTAAAGCCATTTTTAAGGCATTTCGCGCATACATGAAATGAACACATTTTTCTCCAAAACTATAACAGATGCAAGCTTGTCCTGTTTGGTGGAGATAATATTTAATAAAATAAGTAGAAATCTACTAAAAGTTTCGTTTGTTTATATTGCCATCCTGAGATAATCGTCTCCATGCTCCAAATCCATTTTAAAGCCATTTCAAAGACATTTTGCGCATACATGAAATGAACACATTTTTCTCCAAAACTATAACACATGCAAGCTTGTCCTGTTTGGTGGAGATGATATTTAATAAAATAAGTAGAAATCCACTAAAAGTTTTGTTTGGTTATCTTGCAATCCCGAGATAATCGTCTCCATGCTCCAAATCCATTTTAAAGCCATTTTTAAGGCATTTCGCGCATACATGAAATGAACACATTTTTCTCCAAAACTATAACAGATGCAAGCTTGTCCTGTTTGGTGGAGATGATATTTAATAAAATAAGTAGAAATCCACTAAAAGTTTTGTTTGGTTATCTTGCAATCCCGAGATAATCGTCTCCATGCTCCAAATCCATTTTAAAGCCATTTTTAAGGCATTTCGCGCATACATGAAATGAACACATTTTTCTCCAAAACTATAACAGATGCAAGCTTGTCCTGTTTGGTGGAGATAATATTTAATAAAATAAGTAGAAATCTACTAAAAGTTTCGTTTGTTTATATTGCCATCCTGAGATAATCGTCTCCATGCTCCAAATCCATTTTAAAGCCATTTCAAAGGCATTTTGCGCATACATGAAATGAACACATTTTTCTCCAAAACTATAACACATGCAAGCTTGTCCTGTTTGGTGGAGATGATATTTAATAAAATAAGTAGAAATCCACTAAAAGTTTTGTTTGGTTATCTTGCAATCCCGAGATAATCGTCTCCATGCTCCAAATCCATTTTAAAGCCATTTTTAAGGCATTTCGCGCATACATGAAATGAACACATTTTTCTCCAAAACTATAACAGATGCAAGCTTGTCCTGTTTGGTGGAGATAATATTTAATAAAATAAGTAGAAATCTACTAAAAGTTTCGTTTGTTTATATTGCCATCCTGAGATAATCGTCTCCATGCTCCAAATCCGTTTTAAAGCCATTTCAAAGGCATTTTGCGCATACATGAAATGAACACATTTTTCTCCAAAACTATAACACATGCAAGCTTGTCCTGTTTGGTGGAGATGATATTTAATAAAATAAGTAGAAATCCACTAAAAGTTTTGTTTGGTTATCTTGCAATCCCGAGATAATCGTCTCCATGCTCCAAATCCATTTTAAAGCCATTTTTAAGGCATTTCGCGCATACATGAAATGAACACATTTTTCTCCAAAACTATAACAGATGCAAGCTTGTCCTGTTTGGTGGAGATGATATTTAATAAAATAAGTAGAAATCCACTAAAAGTTTTGTTTGGTTATCTTGCAATCCCGAGATAATCGTCTCCATGCTCCAAATCCATTTTAAAGCCATTTTTAAGGCATTTCGCGCATACATGAAATGAACACATTTTTCTCCAAAACTATAACAGATGCAAGCTTGTCCTGTTTGGTGGAGATAATATTTAATAAAATAAGTAGAAATCTACTAAAAGTTTCGTTTGTTTATATTGCCATCCTGAGATAATCGTCTCCATGCTCCAAATCCATTTTAAAGCCATTTCAAAGGCATTTTGCGCATACATGAAATGAACACATTTTTCTCCAAAACTATAACACATGCAAGCTTGTCCTGTTTGGTGGAGATGATATTTAATAAAATAAGTAGAAATCCACTAAAAGTTTTGTTTGGTTATCTTGCAATCCCGAGATAATCGTCTCCATGCTCCAAATCCATTTTAAAGCCATTTTTAAGGCATTTCGCGCATACATGAAATGAACACATTTTTCTCCAAAACTATAACAGATGCAAGCTTGTCCTGTTTGGTGGAAATGATATTTAATAAATAAGTAGAAATCCACTAAAAGTTTTGTTTGGTTATCTTGCAATCCCGAGATAATCGTCTCCATGCTCCAAATCCATTTTAAAGCCATTTTTAAGGCATTTCGCGCATACATGAAATGAACACATTTTTCTCCAAAACTATAACAGATGCAAGCTTGTCCTGTTTGGTGGAGATGATATTTAATAAAATAAGTAGAAATCCACTAAACGTTTTGTTTGGTTATCTTGCAATCCCGAGATAATCGTCTCCATGCTCCAAATCCATTTTAAAGCCATTTTTAAGGCATTTCGCGCATACATGAAATGAACACATTTTTCTCCAAAACTATAACAGATGCAAGCTTGTCCTGTTTGGTGGAGATGATATTTAATAAAATAAGTAGAAATCCACTAAAAGTTTTGTTTGGTTATATTGCAATCCCGAGATAATCGTCTCCATGCTCCAAATCCATTTTAAAGCCATTTTTAAGGCATTTCGCGCATACATGAAATGAACACATTTTTCTCCAAAACTATAACAGATGCAAGCTTGTCCTGTTTGGTGGAGATGATATTTAATAAAATAAGTAGAAATCCACTAAAAGTTTTGTTTGGTTATCTTGCAATCCCGAGATAATCGTCTCCATGCTCCAAATCCATTTTAAAGCCATTTTTAAGGCATTTCGCGCATACATGAAATGAACACATTTTTCTCCAAAACTATAACAGATGCAAGCTTGTCCTGTTTGGTGGAGATGATATTTAATAAAATAAGTAGAAATCCACTAAAAGTTTTGTTTGGTTATCTTGCAATCCCGAGATAATCGTCTCCATGCTCCAAATCCATTTTAAAGCCATTTTTAAGGCATTTCGCGCATACATGAAATGAACACATTTTTCTCCAAAACTATAACAGATGCAAGCTTGTCCTGTTTGGTGGAGATGATATTTAATAAAATAAGTAGAAATCCACTAAAAGTTTTGTTTGGTTATCTTGCAATCCCGAGATAATCGTCTCCATGCTCCAAATCCATTTTAAAGCCATTTTTAAGGCATTTCGCGCATACATGAAATGAACACATTTTTCTCCAAAACTATAACAGATGCAAGCTTGTCCTGTTTGGTGGAGATAATATTTAATAAAATAAGTAGAAATCTACTAAAAGTTTCGTTTGTTTATATTGCCATCCTGAGATAATCGTCTCCATGCTCCAAATCCATTTTAAAGCCATTTCAAAGGCATTTTGCGCATACATGAAATGAACACATTTTTCTCCAAAACTATAACACATGCAAGCTTGTCCTGTTTGGTGGAGATGATATTTAATAAAATAAGTAGAAATCCACTAAAAGTTTTGTTTGGTTATCTTGCAATCCCGAGATAATCGTCTCCATGCTCCAAATCCATTTTAAAGCCATTTTTAAGGCATTTCGCGCATACATGAAATGAACACATTTTTCTCCAAAACTATAACAGATGCAAGCTTGTCCTGTTTGGTGGAGATGATATTTAATAAAATAAGTAGAAATCCACTAAAAGTTTTGTTTGGTTATATTGCAATCCCGAGATAATCGTCTCCATGCTCCAAATCCATTTTAAAGCCATTTTTAAGGCATTTCGCGCATACATGAAATGAACACATTTTTCTCCAAAACTATAACAGATGCAAGCTTGTCCTGTTTGGTGGAGATGATATTTAATAAAATAAGTAGAAATCCACTAAAAGTTTTGTTTGGTTATCTTGCAATCCCGAGATAATCGTCTCCATGCACCAAATCCATTTTAAAGCCATTTTTAAGGCATTTCGCGCATACATGAAATGAACACATTTTTCTCCAAAACTATAACAGATGCAAGCTTGTCCTGTTTGGTGGAGATAATATTTAATAAAATAAGTAGAAATCTACTAAAAGTTTCGTTTGTTTATATTGCCATCCTGAGATAATCGTCTCCATGCTCCAAATCCATTTTAAAGCCATTTCAAAGGCATTTTGCGCATACATGAAATGAACACATTTTTCTCCAAAACTATAACACATGCAAGCTTGTCCAGTTTGGTGGAGATGATATTTAATAAAATAAGTAGAAATCCACTAAAAGTTTTGTTTGGTTATCTTGCAATCCCGAGATAATCGTCTCCATGCTCCAAATCCATTTTAAAGCCATTTTTAAGGCATTTCGCGCATACATGAAATGAACACATTTTTCTCCAAAACTATAACAGATGCAAGCTTGTCCTGTTTGGTGGAGATGATATTTAATAAAATAAGTAGAAATCCACTAAAAGTTTTGTTTGGTTATCTTGCAATCCCGAGATAATCGTCTCCATGCTCCAAATCCATTTTAAAGCCATTTTTAAGGCATTTCGCGCATACATGAAATGAACACATTTTTCTCCAAAACTATAACAGATGCAAGCTTGTCCTGTTTGGTGGAGATGATATTTAATAAAATAAGTAGAAATCCACTAAACGTTTTGTTTGGTTATCTTGCAATCCCGAGATAATCGTCTCCATGCTCCAAATCCATTTTAAAGCCATTTTTAAGGCATTTCGCGCATACATGAAATGAACACATTTTTCTCCAAAACTATAACAGATGCAAGCTTGTCCTGTTTGGTGGAGATGATATTTAATAAAATAAGTAGAAATCCACTAAAAGTTTTGTTTGGTTATATTGCAATCCCGAGATAATCGTCTCCATGCTCCAAATCCATTTTAAAGCCATTTTTAAGGCATTTCGCGCATACATGAAATGAACACATTTTTCTCCAAAACTATAACAGATGCAAGCTTGTCCTGTTTGGTGGAGATGATATTTAATAAAATAAGTAGAAATCCACTAAAAGTTTTGTTTGGTTATCTTGCAATCCCGAGATAATCGTCTCCATGCTCCAAATCCATTTTAAAGCCATTTTTAAGGCATTTCGCGCATACATGAAATGAACACATTTTTCTCCAAAACTATAACAGATGCAAGCTTGTCCTGTTTGGTGGAGATGATATTTAATAAAATAAGTAGAAATCCACTAAAAGTTTTGTTTGGTTATCTTGCAATCCCGAGATAATCGTCTCCATGCTCCAAATCCATTTTAAAGCCATTTTTAAGGCATTTCGCGCATACATGAAATGAACACATTTTTCTCCAAAACTATAACAGATGCAAGCTTGTCCTGTTTGGTGGAGATGATATTTAATAAAATAAGTAGAAATCCACTAAAAGTTTTGTTTGGTTATCTTGCAATCCCGAGATAATCGTCTCCATGCTCCAAATCCATTTTAAAGCCATTTTTAAGGCATTTCGCGCATACATGAAATGAACACATTTTTCTCCAAAACTATAACAGATGCAAGCTTGTCCTGTTTGGTGGAGATAATATTTAATAAAATAAGTAGAAATCTACTAAAAGTTTCGTTTGTTTATATTGCCATCCTGAGATAATCGTCTCCATGCTCCAAATCCATTTTAAAGCCATTTCAAAGGCATTTTGCGCATACATGAAATGAACACATTTTTCTCCAAAACTATAACACATGCAAGCTTGTCCTGTTTGGTGGAGATGATATTTAATAAAATAAGTAGAAATCCACTAAAAGTTTTGTTTGGTTATCTTGCAATCCCGAGATAATCGTCTCCATGCTCCAAATCCATTTTAAAGCCATTTTTAAGGCATTTCGCGCATACATGAAATGAACACATTTTTCTCCAAAACTATAACAGATGCAAGCTTGTCCTGTTTGGTGGAGATGATATTTAATAAAATAAGTAGAAATCCACTAAAAGTTTTGTTTGGTTATCTTGCAATCCCGAGATAATCGTCTCCATGCTCCAAATCCATTTTAAAGCCATTTTTAAGGCATTTCGCGCATACATGAAATGAACACATTTTTCTCCAAAACTATAACAGATGCAAGCTTGTCCTGTTTGGTGGAGATAATATTTAATAAAATAAGTAGAAATCTACTAAAAGTTTCGTTTGTTTATATTGCCATCCTGAGATAATCGTCTCCATGCTCCAAATCCATTTTAAAGCCATTTCAAAGGCATTTTGCGCATACATGAAATGAACACATTTTTCTCCAAAACTATAACACATGCAAGCTTGTCCTGTTTGGTGGAGATGATATTTAATAAAATAAGTAGAAATCCACTAAAAGTTTTGTTTGGTTATCTTGCAATCCCGAGATAATCGTCTCCATGCTCCAAATCCATTTTAAAGCCATTTTTAAGGCATTTCGCGCATACATGAAATGAACACACTTTTCTCCAAAACTATAACAGATGCAAGCTTGTCCTGTTTGGTGGAGATGATATTTAATAAAATAAGTAGAAATCCACTAAAAGTTTTGTTTGGTTATCTTGCAATCCCGAGATAATCGTCTCCATGCTCCAAATCCATTTTAAAGCCATTTTTAAGGCATTTCGCGCATACATGAAATGAACACATTTTTCTCCAAAACTATAACAGATGCAAGCTTGTCCTGTTTGGTGGAGATAATATTTAATAAAATAAGTAGAAATCTACTAAAAGTTTCGTTTGTTTATATTGCCATCCTGAGATAATCGTCTCCATGCTCCAAATCCATTTTAAAGCCATTTCAAAGGCATTTTGCGCATACATGAAATGAACACATTTTTCTCCAAAACTATAACACATGCAAGCTTGTCCTGTTTGGTGGAGATGATATTTAATAAAATAAGTAGAAATCCACTAAAAGTTTTGTTTGGTTATCTTGCAATCCCGAGATAATCGTCTCCATGCTCCAAATCCATTTTAAAGCCATTTTTAAGGCATTTCGCGCATACATGAAATGAACACATTTTTCTCCAAAACTATAACAGATGCAAGCTTGTCCTGTTTGGTGGAGATGATATTTAATAAAATAAGTAGAAATCCACTAAAAGTTTTGTTTGGTTATCTTGCAATCCCGAGATAATCGTCTCCATGCTCCAAATCCATTTTAAAGCCATTTTTAAGGCATTTAGCGCATACATGAAATGAACACATTTTTCTCCAAAACTATAACAGATGCAAGCTTGTCCTGTTTGGTGGAGATGATATTTAATAAAATAAGTAGAAATCCACTAAAAGTTTTGTTTGGTTATCTTGCAATCCCGAGATAATCGTCTCCATGCTCCAATTCCATTTTAAAGCCATTTTTAAGGCATTTCGCGCATACATGAAATGAACACATTTTTCTCCAAAACTATAACAGATGCAAGCTTGTCCTCTTTGGTGGAGATAATATTTAATAAAATAAGTAGAAATCTACTAAAAGTTTCGTTTGTTTATATTGCCATCCTGAGATAATCGTCTCCATGCTCCAAATCCATTTTAAAGCCATTTTTAAGGCATTTCGCGCATACATGAAATGAACACATTTTTCTCCAAAACTATAACAGATGCAAGCTTGTCCTGTTTGGTGGAGATGATATTTAATAAAATAAGTAGAAATCCACTAAAAGTTTTGTTTGGTTATCTTGCAATCCCGAGATAATCGTCTCCATGCTCCAAATCCATTTTAAAGCCATTTTTAAGGCATTTCGCGCATACATGAAATGAACACATTTTTCTCCAAAACTATAACAGATGCAAGCTTGTCCTGTTTGGTGGAGATGATATTTAATAAAATAAGTAGAAATCCACTAAAAGTTTTGTTTGGTTATATTGCAATCCCGAGATAATCGTCTCCATGCTCCAAATCCATTTTAAAGCCATTTTTAAGGCATTTCGCGCATACATGAAATGAACACATTTTTCTCCAAAACTATAACAGATGCAAGCTTGTCCTCTTTGGTGGAGATGATATTTAATAAAATAAGTAGAAATCCACTAAAAGTTTTGTTTGGTTATCTTGCAATCCCGAGATAATCGTCTCCATGCTCCAAATCCATTTTAAAGCCATTTTTAAGGCATTTCGCGCATACATGAAATGAACACATTTTTCTCCAAAACTATAACAGATGCAAGCTTGTCCTGTTTGGTGGAGATAATATTTAATAAAATAAGTAGAAATCTACTAAAAGTTTCGTTTGTTTATATTGCCATCCTGAGATAATCGTCTCCATGCTCCAAATCCATTTTAAAGCCATTTCAAAGGCATTTTGCGCATACATGAAATGAACACATTTTTCTCCAAAACTATAACACATGCAAGCTTGTCCTGTTTGGTGGAGATGATATTTAATAAAATAAGTAGAAATCCACTAAACGTTTTGTTTGGTTATCTTGCAATCCCGAGATAATCGTCTCCATGCTCCAAATCCATTTTAAAGCCATTTTTAAGGCATTTCGCGCATACATGAAATGAACACATTTTTCTCCAAAACTATAACAGATGCAAGCTTGTCCTGTTTGGTGGAGATGATATTTAATAAAATAAGTAGAAATCCACTAAAAGTTTTGTTTGGTTATCTTGCAATCCCGAGATAATCGTCTCCATGCTCCAAATCCATTTTAAAGCCATTTTTAAGGCATTTCGCGCATACATGAAATGAACACATTTTTCTCCAAAACTATAACAGATGCAAGCTTGTCCTGTTTGGTGGAGATGATATTTAATAAAATAAGTAGAAATCCACTAAAAGTTTTGTTTGGTTATCTTGCAATCCCGAGATAATCGTCTCCATGCTCCAAATCCATTTTAAAGCCATTTTTAAGGCATTTCGCGCATACATGAAATGAACACATTTTTCTCCAAAACTATAACAGATGCAAGCTTGTCCTGTTTGGTGGAGATGATATTTAATAAAATAAGTAGAAATCCACTAAAAGTTTTGTTTGGTTATCTTGCAATCCCGAGATAATCGTCTCCATGCTCCAAATCCATTTTAAAGCCATTTCAAAGGCATTTTGCGCATACATGAAATGAACACATTTTTCTCCAAAACTATAACACATGCAAGCTTGTCCTGTTTGGTGGAGATGATATTTAATAAAATAAGTAGAAATCCACTAAAAGTTTTGTTTGGTTATCTTGCAATCCCGAGATAATCGTCTCCATGCTCCAAATCCATTTTAAAGCCATTTTTAAGGCATTTCGCGCATACATGAAATGAACACATTTTTCTCCAAAACTATAACAGATGCAAGCTTGTCATGTTTGGTGGAGATGATATTTAATAAAATAAGTAGAAATCCACTAAAAGTTTTGTTTGGTTATCTTGCAATCCCGAGATAATCGTCTCCATGCTCCAAATCCATTTTAAAGCCATTTTTAAGGCATTTCGCGCATACATGAAATGAACACATTTTTCTCCAAAACTATAACAGATGCAAGCTTGTCCTGTTTGGTGGAGATGATATTTAATAAAATAAGTAGAAATCCACTAAACGTTTTGTTTGGTTATCTTGCAATCCCGAGATAATCGTCTCCATGCTCCAAATCCATTTTAAAGCCATTTTTAAGGCATTTCGCGCATACATGAAATGAACACATTTTTCTCCAAAACTATAACAGATGCAAGCTTGTCCTGTTTGGTGGAGATGATATTTAATAAAATAAGTAGAAATCCACTAAAAGTTTTGTTTGGTTATATTGCAATCCCGAGATAATCGTCTCCATGCTCCAAATCCATTTTAAAGCCATTTTTAAGGCATTTCGCGCATACATGAAATGAACACATTTTTCTCCAAAACTATAACAGATGCAAGCTTGTCCTGTTTGGTGGAGATGATATTTAATAAAATAAGTAGAAATCCACTAAAAGTTTTGTTTGGTTATCTTGCAATCCCGAGATAATCGTCTCCATGCTCCAAATCCATTTTAAAGCCATTTTTAAGGCATTTCGCGCATACATGAAATGAACACATTTTTCTCCAAAACTATAACAGATGCAAGCTTGTCCTGTTTGGTGGAGATGATATTTAATAAAATAAGTAGAAATCCACTAAAAGTTTTGTTTGGTTATCTTGCAATCCCGAGATAATCGTCTCCATGCTCCAAATCCATTTTAAAGCCATTTCAAAGGCATTTTGCGCATACATGAAATGAACACATTTTTCTCCAAAACTATAACACATGCAAGCTTGTCCTGTTTGGTGGAGATGATATTTAATAAAATAAGTAGAAATCCACTAAAAGTTTTGTTTGGTTATCTTGCAATCCCGAGATAATCGTCTCCATGCTCCAAATCCATTTTAAAGCCATTTTTAAGGCATTTCGCGCATACATGAAATGAACACATTTTTCTCCAAAACTATAACAGATGCAAGCTTGTCCTGTTTGGTGGAGATGATATTTAATAAAATAAGTAGAAATCCACTAAAAGTTTTGTTTGGTTATCTTGCAATCCCGAGATAATCGTCTCCATGCTCCAAATCCATTTTAAAGCCATTTTTAAGGCATTTCGCGCATACATGAAATGAACACATTTTTCTCCAAAACTATAACAGATGCAAGCTTGTCCTGTTTGGTGGAGATGATATTTAATAAAATAAGTAGAAATCCACTAAACGTTTTGTTTGGTTATCTTGCAATCCCGAGATAATCGTCTCCATGCTCCAAATCCATTTTAAAGCCATTTTTAAGGCATTTCGCGCATACATGAAATGAACACATTTTTCTCCAAAACTATAACAGATGCAAGCTTGTCCTGTTTGGTGGAGATGATATTTAATAAAATAAGTAGAAATCCACTAAAAGTTTTGTTTGGTTATATTGCAATCCCGAGATAATCGTCTCCATGCTCCAAATCCATTTTAAAGCCATTTTTAAGGCATTTCGCGCATACATGAAATGAACACATTTTTCTCCAAAACTATAACAGATGCAAGCTTGTCCTGTTTGGTGGAGATGATATTTAATAAAATAAGTAGAAATCCACTAAAAGTTTTGTTTGGTTATCTTGCAATCCCGAGATAATCGTCTCCATGCTCCAAATCCATTTTAAAGCCATTTTTAAGGCATTTCGCGCATACATGAAATGAACACATTTTTCTCCAAAACTATAACAGATGCAAGCTTGTCCTGTTTGGTGGAGATGATATTTAATAAAATAAGTAGAAATCCACTAAAAGTTTTGTTTGGTTATCTTGCAATCCCGAGATAATCGTCTCCATGCTCCAAATCCATTTTAAAGCCATTTTTAAGGCATTTCGCGCATACATGAAATGAACACATTTTTCTCCAAAACTATAACAGATGCAAGCTTGTCCTGTTTGGTGGAGATGATATTTAATAAAATAAGTAGAAATCCACTAAAAGTTTTGTTTGGTTATCTTGCAATCCCGAGATAATCGTCTCCATGCTCAAAATCCATTTTAAAGCCATTTTTAAGGCATTTCGCGCATACATGAAATGAACACATTTTTCTCCAAAACTATAACAGATGCAAGCTTGTCCTGTTTGGTGGAGATGATATTTAATAAAATAAGTAGAAATCCACTAAAAGTTTTGTTTGGTTATCTTGCAATCCCGAGATAATCGTCTCCATGCTCCAAATCCATTTTAAAGCCATTTTTAAGGCATTTCGCGCATACATGAAATGAACACATTTTTCTCCAAAACTATAACAGATGCAAGCTTGTCCTGTTTGGTGGAGATAATATTTAATAAAATAAGTAGAAATCTACTAAAAGTTTCGTTTTTTTATATTGCCATCCTGAGATAATCGTCTCCATGCTCCAAATCCATTTTAAAGCCATTTCAAAGGCATTTTGCGCATACATGAAATGAACACATTTTTCTCCAAAACTATAACACATGCAAGCTTGTCCTATTTGGTGGAGATGATATTTAATAAAATAAGTAGAAATCCACTAAAAGTTTTGTTTGGTTATCTTGCAATCCCGATATAATCGTCTCCATGCTCCAAATCCATTTTAAAGCCATTTTTAAGGCATTTCGCGCATACATGAAATGAACACATTTTTCTCCAAAACTATAACAGATGCAAGCTTGTCCTGTTTGGTGGAGATGATATTTAATAAAATAAGTAGAAATCCACTAAAAGTTTTATTTGGTTATCTTGCAATCCCGAGATAATCGTCTCCATGCTCCAAATCCATTTTAAAGCCATTTTTAAGGCATTTCGCGCATACATGAAATGAACACATTTTTCTCCAAAACTATAACAGATGCAGTCTCCGAAGAGTGCTCAAATGACATGGCAACAGCATGGGGAAGACCCCTTGAAGCATTTATCACTCAAAAGTCACAGCTGTGAATAATTTTGTCCGCGTTTTACGCCATTTTTACGGACTCACCAGAAAACCTTCCAAAATGACACCAAAATGATTTTTCATAGCGGAAATGTTAAGGGCACATACCCAATAGTGAGATAGAGCTAATGTATGTTACTTTTTGAGATCAATACATGAAAGATTTTACGTAAAACATTGTGTGGCACTCCGATGTCCCTGAGAAGAGACGTACATAAAGGCCTCTGAGTCTAATGTGCCCATTTTGAGGAACTGAGTCTTTGTAGTATTTTCCTTTGCCAGGGCAGTCCAAAATTGTGAGGTTCACCAATGCCCCTGCATACAGACGTGCATGATGGCCTGTAAACCTGAAGTGCCCATTGTAAGGAAGTGGGACTATTGTAGTATAGCCCTTAGGCAGGGCAGCCAAAAATTGGGAGGCTCCACGTTGTCCCTGGATAGAGACGTGCATGAGGGCCTCAAAACATTAAGTGTCCAGTGTCAGGAAGTGGGTGTATTATAGTCGTGGTTATGCAACGCGGGGACGGCACACCGGGAGAAATAGTGGCGGCTGGGGACCGAGTAACGTGGGACAGCTGCCGCCATCAGGTCGCGGAATGCTTCTGTCTCCACCAGCCTAAAAGGCAACATTTCCAGCGCAAGCAGTCGCGAAATGTTAGCATTTAGAACTGTGGCATGTGGGGTGTTGGCAGTGTATTTGCGCCTGCGTTCAAAGGTTTGCTGAATGGATAACTGAACGCTGCGCTGGGACAAGGACGTGCTTGATGATGGTGTTATTTCTGAGTAGGCAACTGCAGGTGCAGGACCGGAGGAGGCTTGTTCGCAGGCAGCATGGACAGGGGATTGGCTCGCATGCACAACCAGCGAAGACGTAGCAGTGACATTAGCAAGCACTGCTCCTCGACTCTGTTGTACTTCCCACAAAGTCGGGTGCTTGGCTGACATGTGCCTGATCATGCTGGTGGTGGTCAGGCTGCTAGTTTTGGTACCCCTGCTGATGCTGGCACGGCAGGTGTTGCAAATGGCCTTTTTAGAATCATCTGGATCCAACTTAAAAAACTGCCAGACTCGGGAAGACCTAACATTTGTACAGGCACCTTGTGTCGTGTTGTTGTTCCGGGGAACGGTTGCCTGACTTCTGCCTGGAGCCACCACCCTGCTTCTTACTGCCTGTTGGGATGCTACGCCTCCCTCCCCCTGTGCACTGCTGTCATCGCTCTGCATATCCTCCTGCCAGGTTGGGTCAGTTACTGGATCATCCACCACGTCGTCTTCCTCTTCCGCACCCTGCTCCTCCTCCTGACTTCCTGACAATTGTGTCTCATCATCGTCCACCCCTTGTTGAGACACGTTGCCAACTTCGTGAGAACGTGGCTGCTCAAATATTTGGCCATCTGTACATACGATCTCCTCATGACCCACTTCAACATGAGCTGGCGAGAGGCCAGAATGTGCGAATGGAAACGTGAACAGCTCTTCCGAGTGTCCAAGTGTGGGATCATTAATGTCCGAGGACGTGTACTCAGCCTTGTGGTAGGAAGGAGGATCAGGTTCTGAAATGTGCGGTGCAGTATCACGGCTACTGACACTTGACTGTGTGGAAGACAGAGTGTTTGTGGTGGTGCCAATCTGACTGGAAGCATTATCCGCTATCCAACTAACAACCTGTTGACACTGGTCTTGGTTCAAGAGCGGTGTACTGCTGCGGTCCCCAAGAATTTGGGACAGGACGTGCGAGCGACTAGATGTGGCCCTTTGTTGTGGCAAAATTAGAGCTTGCCCACGACCTCGGCCTCTGCCTGCACCACCATCACGTCCACTTCCTTGTTCCTTGCCAACGCCCTTGCGCATTTTGCAATGCTGTGCTGACGTGTATTCACTAGACTTGGGCGTTATATCAAAGTTTGTGCAAATTGTGCACCTGTACGCTGCCACCGACAGGCACACACGTGCGGTTTTTAAATGCAAGCACGGACGCACTAAGAACCTAACAGGTTTTAGGAGCAAAAATTAATGATGAGAACTCTGACACTATCAGCCACTGCTGACTGACGTGTATTATACACTACACTTGTGCGTTATATAATAGTTTGGTAAAAACGCACACAAGTGCACCTGTACGCTGCCACCGACAGGCACACACGTGCGGTTTTTAAATGCAAGCACGGACGCACTAAGAACCTAACAGGTTTTAGGAGCAAAAATTAATGACGAGAACTCTGACACTATCAGCCACTGCTGACTGACGTGTATTATACACTACACTTGTGCGTTATATAATAGTTTGGTAAAAACGCACACAAGTGCACCTGTACGCTGCCACCGACAGGCACACACGTGCGGTTTTTAAATGCAAGCACGGACGCACTAAGAACCTAACACAGGTTTTAGGAGCAAAAATTAATGACGAGAACTCTGACACTATCAGCCACTGCTGACTGACGTGTATTATACACTACACTTGTGCGTTATATAATAGTTTGGTAAAAACGCACACAAGTGCACCTGTACGCTGCCACCAACAGGCACACACGTGCGGTTTTTAAATGCAAGCACGGACGCACTAAGAACCTAACACAGGTTTTAGGAGCAAAAATTAATGACGAGAACTCTGACACTATCAGCCACTGCTGACTGACGTGTATTATACACTACACTTGTGCGTTATATAATAGTTTGGTAAAAACGCACACAAGTGCACCTGTACGCTGCCACCGACAGGCACACACGTGCGGTTTTTAAATGCAAGCACGGACGCACTAAGAACCTAACAGGTTTTAGGAGCGACAATTGCTGAGAAGTCTGACACTATCAGGACTGTTTTAGACTGTGTACACCAGCCCCAGATATGATGAAGGCTGGTATACGGTCACCACTAGGAATGGCTATATACCCTGCCTGCCTGCCTGCCTGTATACTGCTACAATAGTCCTGACAAGGACTCTTTTGGTCACTAGCCTGTATTCCAACCTGGCTATACCCTGCCTGTATACAGCAACAATAGTCCTGAGAAGGACTCTGCTACTGTACTCCGACCTGGCTATACCCTGCCTGCCTGTATACAACTAGAATAGTCCTGAGAAGGACTTTTGGTCACACTGTTTGCAGCCCTGCTACGGAAATAGCTATAAAGGGCCGCAAACCTTTCCCTGAAGCAGCGACCCTCTCCCTGCACTGACTGTCTGGATAGCTGTGAGCAGAGCACAGCGCGCCCGCCGGTATAAAGGCTCGGTCACGCTGTGCAGGCCGGCCAATCACTGCAATTCCACAACTAACAGGGCTGTGGCATTGCAGTGGTCTGCCAGCCAATCCCTGCATGAGGGCTGGCTCTCAAAAGAGCGCCAACATGCAGGGATGAAGACCACGAGTACAGCACGAGTATCGCGAGATTACTCGGTCCCCGTCGAGTAGACCGAGTACAGTGATACTCGTGCGAGTACCGAGTAGTAACAAGCATGCTCGCTCATCACTATTTATTAGTAAAATGGCTTACACTCCCCTTTTTTCCACTTTTTTCTTCACTACTTTTATAAAGAAATTTTTCCTTTCTTTATTCTTAATGCAATTTTATATAGCAACACCACCATTTTTTGCCACGAACATAATTTTTCTTGTCCGTCATCCCGTTCACCCTTACAGGGTTGTGGACAGATGCACTTGTCACTACACTTCTAAGACTCAATACAGGGTCTGGAGCTGAATGCTCCCTTTTTGTTTTTTTTTTCTTCTTTTTTTTCTTTTTTTCATTTTGTCCTTCTTCTTCTTCTTTTTCTGATTTTTGTCTCAAAAAGCTGATGAAATTTGAAACACTATACCCCAGTGATTTTATAAATGTTTCTCAATATATCACTTGAGAACTTTTATGGCCGGTATTGTAACAGTTGACCATCCCGGCAGTATTTGAAATACAGCAGTCAGTCCTCTGACGTAGCTCCATATGTGTATATATAGAGGTTCTTCCTCCTTTGATTGCATACTGTTCTTTTTTTGCCCTGATGAAGGAGACAGTGATCTCTGAAACACATTGACCGGAAAAAAGAATAAAGAGATGAAATAATTAACATCAGTTTCCTTTGGTGACAGCGCGGCACGCACCCGATTTTCCTCCTATACGTTATTGCTCTTCTACTAGGGGCTGCGGCTGTCGCCATTTGTAACGTGCATTTAGGGGTTGTGACTGGCACAACCTTAATAGGTGAGTGCAACTACTATTAATTATTTGTTACCTTACCAGGTAAGACCCTAATTTGTGCGTCTGCTCCAGAGTTATTTCCCTGATTATTAATATCTGACAGGCAGTGATTGATCCTGCATTCTCACCTTCCTCTCTGTTGCACATTCTTATTGTTCCTATATGCTCTCTATTTCCATCAGACTTTTTTTGTCCTTCGGTGGGGCTCTAACATATGTGCACCATTTATTATTTATTTTTATGGATTCCTTTCTTTTTTCATGCTAGCGTTCATTATGCAGTAGTCATTCATGATATATCTTATATTTGTGAATCCATTAGGGCTCTATATGTCTGGTGCATCACATTGGGTCTTTTCAGTGCACAATAGGCACCTTTTTCTGTTATGCTCTGCTGCCACCTTATGGACATCCTATCAGTGATGCCAGAAAAAAATGGACATGTCTCCGTGCAGCAATCACGGACACGCGGGTACGCCGCACGGAGACACGTGCAGTGAAAAATCACCGATGTGTGAGCAGACCCATTCATTATAATGGATCTGCGTATCTCAGTGATTCTGTTATGTTTAAAAAAAAGCACAAACGTACCAGAATCACTGACGTGTGAAACAGGCCTTATAGTGTTTTGATTTATGTATGTATTATACAACTTCTGTGGATCTTGTATGAGTGACTTTTCTTCATTTTATTGGATTGTTTTAAAATATTGAAATAAAGTCACGCTTCCTATGCATCCTTTTGTATTCTAATTGGCTACTATAATACAGTTTTTAGGCACTGAGATCGATACCAGAGGCATGGTCTTCCGCTTACCAGAGGATAAGCTCAAAAGGCTAAGGGACATAATAGAAGGGTTTAGTGCTGTTAATAAGGTGGCATTAAGATAAATGAAATATATCTTCTCGGTCTTCTCGTTTTCTTGCTGAGTTGTGCCAATGGACAGAGTTTTTTCTAGACATTTGCTATTGGAAACTCAGGGAACCAAAGCTCCTGGATAGAGTTGAGCGCGGTTCGTGGTTCGTGGTTCTCCAGTTCTAGGCTCGAGTGATTTTGGGGCATGTTCTAGATCGAACTAGAACTCGAGCTTTTTGCAAAAGCTCGATAGTTCTAGAAACGTTCGAGAACGGTTCTAGCAGCCAAAAAACAGCTAAATCATAGCTTGGTTTCTGCTGTAATAGTGTAAGTCACTCTGCGAATCAAACTATTATCACATTTCAGTGTATAGTGTGCGTGAACAGCGCCTTCAGATCACTGCTGTTTCTATAATGGCGATCGCCATTTTTTTTTTTTTTTTCTTGTCTTCCTTCCCTAAGTGCGCGCGTCTTGTGGGGCGGGCCAGCATGTCAGCCAATCACAGACACACACACAGCTAAGTTGACTTTGAGCCAGAGAAGCAACGGCATGTGTGATAGGATCTGCATGTCACATGTCCCTGCATTATAAAACCGGACATTTTCTTCACGGACGCCATTATCTGCCTTCTGCGTCTTTGGTGTCAGACATCACTGTCGCAGCTCCGTCCTCCTGAGTCCTATAGCCGATACAGCTGTATGCGCTGCATACACAGCGTTAGACAGCATAGGGAGAGCACTTTATAGCAGTCCTTTTAAGGGCTCAAACCGGCAGGGTCAGAGAGCCATAGGTGACAGGTCCTGCAAACAGCAACAGCATCTGTGTAGCCAAGGTCAGGGATTTCCTCCCTGCATTTCACCATTAGGAGGGAATAGAAAGGCAGGCTTCCATTCCTCTACCCAGAGCACCACAATCCTGCCACTGTACCCTCCTGTCCTCTGCACACTCCAACTCATTATAACTAAGCCATTATACTAGCAAACACTCAGTGTACCTAGTGGCATCCTATCTGTGGCTATTGGACTTTGCTATAGTCCCACTAGTGCAAAGACATTTGCAGAGCACGTCTGCCTGCATTGCACACTCCAACTTTTTTAAATTAAGCAATTTTACTAGCAAACACTCAGTGTACCTAGTGGCATCCTATACGTGGCTATTGGACTTTGCTATAGTCCCACTAGTGCCAAGACATTTGCAGAGCGCATCTGCCTGCGTTGCACACTCCAACTAATTTTAACTTAGCCATTATACTAGCAAACACTCAGTGTACCTAGTGGCATCCTATACGTGGCTATTGGACTTTGCTATAGTCCCACTAGTGCCAAGACATTTGCAGAGCGCATCTGCCTGCGTTGCACACTCCAACTAATTATAAGTAAGCCATTATACTAGCAAACACTCAGTGTACCTAGTGGCATCCTATCTGTGGCTATTGGACTTTGCTATAGTCCCACTAGTGCAAAGACATTTGCAGAGCACGTCTGCCTGCATTGCACACTCCAACTTTTTTAAACTAAGCAATTTTACTAGCAAACACTCAGTGTACCTAGTGGCATCCTATACGTGGCTATTGGACTTTGCTATAGTCCCACTAGTGCCAAGACATTTGCAGAGCGCATCTGCCTGCGTTGCACACTCCAACTAATTATAAGTAAGCCATTATACTAGCAAACACTCAGTGTACCTAGTGGCATCCTATCTGTGGCTATTGGACTTTGCTATAGTCCCACTAGTGCCAAGACATTTGCAGAGCGCATCTGCCTGCGTTGCACACTCCAACTAATTATAAGTAAGCCATTATACTAGCAAACACTCAGTGTACCTAGTGGCATCCTATACGTGGCTATTGGACCTTGCTATAGTCCCACTAGTGCCAAGACATTTGCAGAGCGCATCTGCCTGCGTTGCACACTCCAACTAATTATAAGTAAGCCATTATACTAGCAAACACTCAGTGTACCTAGTGGCATCCTATACGTGGCTATTGGACCTTGCTATAGTCCCACTAGTGCCAAGACATTTGCAGAGCACGTCTGCCTGCATTGCACACTCCAACTTTTTTAAACTAAGCAATTTTACTAGCAAACACTCAGTGTACCTAGTGGCATCCTATACGTGGCTATTGGACTTTGCTATAGTCCCACTAGTGCCAAGACATTTGCAGAGCGCATCTGCCTGCGTTGCACATTCCAACTAATTTTAACTTAGCCATTATACTAGCAAACTCTCAGTGTACCTAGTGGCATCCTATACGTGGCTATTGGACTTTGCTATAGTCCCACTAGTGCCAAGACATTTGCAGAGCGCATCTGCCTGCGTTGCACACTCCAACTAATTATAAGTAAGCCATTATACTAGCAAACACTCAGTGTACCTAGTGGCATCCTATACGTGGCTATTGGACTTTGCTATAGTCCCACTAGTGCCAAGACATTTGCAGAGCGCATCTGCCTGCGTTGCACACTCCAACTAATTATAAGTAAGCCATTATACTAGCAAACACTCAGTGTACCTAGTGGCATCCTATACGTGGCTATTGGACCTTGCTATAGTCCCACTAGTGCCAAGACATTTGCAGAGCGCATCTGCCTGCGTTGCACACTCCAACTAATTATAAGTAAGCCATTATACTAGCAAAAACTCAGTGTACCTAGTGGCATCCTATCTGTGGCTATTGGACTTTGCTATAGTCCCACTAGTGCAAAGACATTTGCAGAGCATGTCTGCCTGCATTGCACACTCCAACTTTTTTAAACTAAGCAATTTTACTAGCAAACACTCAGTGTACCTAGTGGCATCCCATACGTGGCTATTGGACTTTGCTATAGTCCCACTAGTGCCAAGACATTTGCAGAGCGCATCTGCCTGCGTTGCACACTCCAACTAATTTTAACTTAGCCATTATACTAGCAAACACTCAGTGTACCTAGTGGCATCCTATACGTGGCTATTGGACTTTGCTATAGTCCCACTAGTGCCAAGACATTTGCAGAGCGCATCTGCCTGCGTTGCACACTCCAACTAATTATAAGTAAGCCATTATACTAGCAAACACTCAGTGTACCTAGTGGCATCCTATACGTGGCTATTGGACCTTGCTATAGTCCCACTAGTGCCAAGACATTTGCAGAGCGCATCTGCCTGCGTTGCACACTCCAACTAATTATAAGTAAGCCATTATACTAGCAAACACTCAGTGTACCTAGTGGCATCCTATACGTGGCTCTTGGACTTTGCTATAGTCCCACTAGTGCCAAGACATTTGCAGAGCGCATCTGCCTGCGTTGCACACTCCAACTAATTATAAGTAATCCATTATACTAGCAAACACTCAGTGTACCTAGTGGCATCCTATACGTGGCTATTGGACCTTGCTATAGTTCCACTAGTGCCAAGACATTTGCAGAGCGCATCTGCCTGCGTTGCACACTCCAACTAATTATAAGTAAGCCATTATACTAGCAAACACTCAGTGTACCTAGTGGCATCCTATCTGTGGCTATTGGACTTTGCTATAGTCCCACTAGTGCCAAGACATTTGCAGAGCGCATCTGCCTGCGTTGCACACTCCAACTAATTATAAGTAAGCCATTATACTAGCAAACACTCAGTGTACCTAGTGGCATCCTATACGTGGCTATTGGACTTTGCTATAGTCCCACTAGTGCCAAGACATTTGCAGAGCGCATCTGCCTGCGTTGCACACTCCAACTAATTATAAGTAAGCCATTATACTAGCAAACACTCAGTGTACCTAGTGGCATCCTATACGTGGCTATTGGACTTTGCTATAGTCCCACTAGTGCCAAGACATTTGCAGAGCGCATCTGCCTGCGTTGCACACTCCAACTAATTTTAACTTAGCCATTATACTAGCAAACACTCAGTGTACCTAGTGGCATCCTATACGTGGCTATTGGACTTTGCTATAGTCCCACTAGTGCCAAGACATTTGCAGAGCGCATCTGCCTGCGTTGCACACTCCAACTAATTATAAGTAAGCCATTATACTAGCAAACACTCAGTGTACCTAGTGGCATCCTATACGTGGCTATTGGACTTTGCTATAGTCCCACTAGTGCCAAGACATTTGCAGAGCGCATCTGCCTGCGTTGCACACTCCAACTAATTTTAACTTAGCCATTATACTAGCAAACACTCAGTGTACCTAGTGGCATCCTATACGTGGCTATTGGACTTTGCTATAGTCCCACTAGTGCCAAGACATTTGCAGAGCGCATCTGCCTGCGTTGCACACTCCAACTCATTATAACTAAGTTGCATTGTCAGGGATATTTATTCTTTATTATTCTGCTGTTAATAAAGCTAGACCACCACTGCAATCTTCACCACCTCTCAATTTTTACTACCACATTTTCAGTCCACAATCTTGTCGCAATCAACATGAGTGGCAAAATGACAGATGCTGGTGGAAAGGGGAAGAGGCGTGGTGGAAAAGGCAAAAAAGGTTTTGTCTGTGGGGAAAGTGGCAAAGCTCCATTATCATCTGCTGAAGATAGACCATCTACCAGCAAAAGTAAGATGTCTACTACTTACCGTGGACAATCCGATGTGCTCCCTTTTTTACGGACACGAACAATAGGAAGAAAGGTAGATGATGGGCAAAAAAGGAAAATGCTTGAATGGATCTCAAGTGGTCCAACAAATGCCCTCTCAGCCACTTCAAGTACCGCATCCAAAAAACACCAGGCCTCTGAGTTGTCATCCCAATCACACTTGATTTCTCCCAGCTCTGAAGTCTCCATCAGCCCTGCACAGTATGGTGGAACTGAGATGGCTGAGTCTGCAGAGCTGTTCAGTCACACTATAGCCTGGGAATCAGAGGTCTGCTCCCAAGCTACAGTGAGTACAGAACAGGAAATGGTCTGCAGTGATGCCCAGAACCTTTGTGACTCTGATTCAGGCCGTGAGGACCAAGTTTCTGAGCATAATGTTGACCCTTTGTCACAAACTGTAACACCTGTGGTTATAGACAATGAGGAACATACTGATGAAGATGAGACGCAGATACCCGATTGGGATGACAACTTAAATATTCGGTCAGGGCAAGAAGAGGCTCGGTCTGAGGGGGAGGGGAGTGCAAACACAACAATTGATGATGGAGTTCTAGATCCCACCTACTGTCAACCCCCAGTCAGGCACTCGAGGAGGTCAACAGAGGCGGTGGAGGAGGATGCAACCGACGACGAAGTTACCTTGCGCCTTCCTGGACAGAGTCGGAGCACTGGTAGCACGTCTACAACTGCATCCTCAGCCACCACTCTGCCTATGAGCATTATTCGGGGTGGATCAACAGGTCGCATGGCCTCTAAGCCTTGCCTAGCCTGGTCCTTTTTTGACATAGAAAAAGATCGCCCAAATCATGTGATATGTAAAATTTGTCATGATTCTCTTAGTAGAGGTCAAAACCTCAGCAGTTTGACAACTTCTTCCATGAATCGTCACATCAACAGTCCGGAACCGATGGAGCGAGAGGACGGGTCACCACAGGGATCAGAGATGGTACGGACTGACGGGATGGCAGATAGTCAGCGTTCGGGGTTCGGGAATCGGCAGGACCGGATGGCGAGGCAGGAGCGGCTCTAGAAGAGAGATAGGTAAGTATATCACAGAGACACAAGGAGACCTGACTCCTAGCTTAGGAAACACGAAGAACAGGCCCCGCCCACTTGTGCGTGATTCCTTCTGCGCAGTGAGAACGCTGGTGGCCTGACCAGGCAGGCTTGGGGCGGAGGTGGAGGACCCAGATGAGGTGGAGGATGCAGAAGCTGTGGCGGAACTTGGACAGACAGAGGATTGACACACAAGTCGTGGGGACGGCAAGACTTGTGCAGCAGACCCTTCACCATCTATCACCATAGTTACCCAGTGCCCAGTCAGCGACATGTAACGTCCCTGTCCATGCTTACTGGTCCAAGTATCGGTGGTGAAATGCACCCGTTCACACACAGAGTTTCTCAAGGAAGCGGTGATGTTGTGTGCGACATGCTGGTGTAGCGCGGGCACACCTTTCTTAGAGAAGTAGTGGCGACTAGGCATCTGGTACTGGGGCACAGCGACAGACATAAGGTCTCTAAAATCCTGTGTGTCCACTAGGCGGAAAGGCAGCATTTCGGTAGCCAACAGCTTACAGAGGGATAGAGTCAACCTCTTAGCTTTGTCATGGGTCGGAGGAAGTGGCCTTTTATTTGACCACATCTGAAGGACAGAGATCTGGCTGCTGTGTGTAGACGGTGTTGAGTAGGGTGTCCCTGGAAAAATGCAGGTTTGTGAGGAAAGTGCAGGTGGAGACATGATGTTGCCTTCATCCAACGTTGGTGCTATCGATGTCTGAGAGAGCTGTACACACTCACTTGTTTCCCCTTCCAAACCAACTGACGACCTTACAAGCAAACTGCCTGTTGCGGTTACAGTGGTGGAAGTTTGGCGTGGAAAAACAGGTGTGACAGCTGTCCCCACAGTCCTAGAAGATGAAGAGCGCGCGGATGCACTGGAAGGTGCGGGCGGTGGATGGTTCGCTCTTGCAGCATTGCAGCACAGTGAGCTTCCCACCGGGACCTATGATATTTATTCATGTGACGATTCATGGAAGAAGTTGTCAAACTGCTGAGGTTTTGACCTCTACTAAGAGAATCATGACAAATTTTACATATCACATGATTTGGGCGATCTTTTTCTATGTCAAAAAAGGACCAGGCTAGGCAAGGCTTAGAGGCCATGCGACCTGTTGATCCACCCCGAATAATGCTCCTAGGCAAAGTGGTGGCTGAGGATGCAGTTGTAGACGTGCTACCAGTGCTCCGACTCTGTCCAGGAAGGCGCAAGGTAACTTCGTCGTCGGTTGCATCCTCCTCCACCGCCTCTGTTGACCTCCTCGAGTGCCTGACAGGGGGTTGACAGTAGGTGGGATCTAGAACTTCATCATCAATTGTTGTGTTTGCACTCCCCTCCCCCTCAGACCGAGCCTCTTCTTGCCCTGACCGAATATTTAAGTTGTCATCCCAATCGGGTATCTGCGTCTCATCTTCATCAGTATGTTCCTCATTGTCTATAACCACAGGTGTTACAGTTTGTGACAAAGGGTCAACATTATGCTCAGAAACTTGGTCCTCACGGCCTGAATCAGAGTCACAAAGGTTCTGGGCATCACTGCAGACCATTTCCTGTTCTGTACTCACTGTAGCTTGGGAGCAGACCTCTGATTCCCAGGCTATAGTGTGACTGAACAGCTCTGCAGACTCAGCCATCTCAGTTCCACCATACTGTGCAGGGCTGATGGAGACTTCAGAGCTGGGAGAAATCAAGTGTGATTGGGATGACAACTCAGAGGACTGGTGTTTTTTGGATGCGGTACTTGAAGTGGCTGAGAGGGCACTTGTTGGACCACTTGAGATCCATTCAAGCATTTTCCTTTTTTGCCCATCATCTACCTTTCTTCCTGTTGTTCGTGTCCATAAAAAAGGGAGCACATCGGATTGTCCACGGTAAGTAGTAGACATCTTACTTTTGCTGGTAGATGGTCTATCTTCAGCAGATGATAATGGAGCTTTGCCACTTTCCCCACAGACAAAACCTTTTTTGCCTTTTCCACCACGCCTCTTCCCCTTTCCACCAGCATCTGTCATTTTGCCACTCATGTTGATTGCAACAAGATTGTGGACTGAAAATGTGGTAGTAAAAATTGAGAGGTGGTGAAGATTGCAGTGGTGGTCTAGCTTTATTAACAGCAGAATAATAAAGAATAAATATCCCTGACAATGCAACTTAGTTATAATGAGTTGGAGTGTGCAACGCAGGCAGATGCGCTCTGCAAATGTCTTGGCACTAGTGGGACTATAGCAAAGTCCAATAGCCACGTATAGGATGCCACTAGGTACACTGAGTGTTTGCTAGTATAATGGCTAAGTTAAAATTAGTTGGAGTGTGCAACGCAGGCAGATGCGCTCTGCAAATGTCTTGGCACTAGTGGGACTATAGCAAAGTCCAATAGCCACGTATAGGATGCCACTAGGTACACTGAGTGTTTGCTAGTATAATGGCTTACTTATAATAAGTTGGAGTGTGCAACGCAGGCAGATGCGCTCTGCAAATGTCTTGGCACTAGTGGGACTATAGCAAAGTTCAATAGCCACGTATAGGATGCCACTAGGTACACTGAGTGTTTGCTAGTATAATGGCTAAGTTAAAATTAGTTGGAGTGTGCAACGCAGGCAGATGCGCTCTGCAAATGTCTTGGCACTAGTGGGACTATAGCAAAGTCCAATAGCCACGTATAGGATGCCACTAGGTACACTGAGTGTTTGCTAGTATAATGGCTTACTTATAATTAGTTGGAGTGTGCAACGCAGGCAGATGCGCTCTGCAAATGTCTTGGCACTAGTGGGACTATAGCAAAGTCCAATAGCCAGGTATAGGATGCCACTAGGTACACTGAGTGTTTGCTAGTATAATGGCTTACTTATAATTAGTTGGAGTGTGCAACGCAGGCAGATGCGCTCTGCAAATGTCTTGGCACTAGTGGGACTATAGCAAGGTCCAATAGCCACGTATAGGATGCCACTAGGTACACTGAGTGTTTGCTAGTATAATGGCTTACTTATAATTAGTTGGAGTGTGCAACGCAGGCAGATGCGCTCTGCAAATGTCTTGGCACTAGTGGGACTATAGCAAAGTCCAATAGCCACGTATAGGATGCCACTAGGTACACTGAGTGTTTGCTAGTATAATGGCTTACTTATAATTAGTTGGAGTGTGCAACGCAGGCAGATGCGCTCTGCAAATGTCTTGGCACTAGTGGGACTATAGCAAGGTCCAATAGCCACGTATAGGATGCCACTAGGTACACTGAGTGTTTGCTAGTATAATGGCTTACTTATAATTAGTTGGAGTGTGCAACGCAGGCAGATGCGCTCTGCAAATGTCTTGGCACTAGTGGGACTATAGCAAAGTCCAATAGCCACGTATAGGATGCCACTAGGTACACTGAGTGTTTGCTAGTATAATGGCTAAGTTAAAATTAGTTGGAGTGTGCAACGCAGGCAGATGCGCTCTGCAAATGTCTTGGCACTAGTGGGACTATAGCAAAGTCCAATAGCCACGTATAGGATGCCACTAGGTACACTGAGTGTTTGCTAGTAAAATTGCTTAGTTTAAAAAAGTTGGAGTGTGCAATGCAGGCAGACGTGCTCTGCAAATGTCTTTGCACTAGTGGGACTATAGCAAAGTCCAATAGCCACAGATAGGATGCCACTAGGTACACTGAGTTTTTGCTAGTATAATGGCTTACTTATAATTAGTTGGAGTGTGCAACGCAGGCAGATGCGCTCTGCAAATGTCTTGGCACTAGTGGGACTATAGCAAGGTCCAATAGCCACGTATAGGATGCCACTAGGTACACTGAGTGTTTGCTAGTATAATGGCTTACTTATAATTAGTTGGAGTGTGCAACGCAGGCAGATGCGCTCTGCAAATGTCTTGGCACTAGTGGGACTATAGCAAGGTCCAATAGCCACGTATAGGATGCCACTAGGTACACTGAGTGTTTGCTAGTATAATGGCTTACTTATAATTAGTTGGAGTGTGCAACGCAGGCAGATGCGCTCTGCAAATGTCTTGGCACTAGTGGGACTATAGCAAAGTCCAATAGCCACAGATAGGATGCCACTAGGTACACTGAGTGTTTGCTAGTATAATGGCTTACTTATAATTAGTTGGAGTGTGCAACGCAGGCAGATGCGCTCTGCAAATGTCTTGGCACTAGTGGGACTATAGCAAGGTCCAATAGCCACGTATAGGATGCCACTAGGTACACTGAGTGTTTGCTAGTATAATGGCTTACTTATAATTAGTTGGAGTGTGCAACGCAGGCAGATGCGCTCTGCAAATGTCTTGGCACTAGTGGGACTATAGCAAGGTCCAATAGCCACGTATAGGATGCCACTAGGTACACTGAGTGTTTGCTAGTATAATGGCTTACTTATAATTAGTTGGAGTGTGCAACGCAGGCAGATGCGCTCTGCAAATGTCTTGGCACTAGTGGGACTATAGCAAAGTCCAATAGCCACAGATAGGATGCCACTAGGTACACTGAGTGTTTGCTAGTATAATGGCTTACTTATAATTAGTTGGAGTGTGCAACGCAGGCAGATGCGCTCTGCAAATGTCTTGGCACTAGTGGGACTATAGCAAAGTCCAATAGCCACGTATAGGATGCCACTAGGTACACTGAGTGTTTGCTAGTAAAATTGCTTAGTTTAAAAAAGTTGGAGTGTGCAATGCAGGCAGACGTGCTCTGCAAATGTCTTTGCACTAGTGGGACTATAGCAAAGTCCAATAGCCACAGATAGGATGCCACTAGGTACACTGAGTGTTTGCTAGTATAATGGCTTACTTATAATTAGTTGGAGTGTGCAACGCAGGCAGATGCGCTCTGCAAATGTCTTGGCACTAGTGGGACTATAGCAAAGTCCAATAGCCACGTATAGGATGCCACTAGGTACACTGAGTGTTTGCTAGTATAATGGCTAAGTTAAAATTAGTTGGAGTGTGCAACGCAGGCAGATGCGCTCTGCAAATGTCTTGGCACTAGTGGGACTATAGCAAAGTCCAATAGCCACGTATAGGATGCCACTAGGTACACTGAGTGTTTGCTAGTAAAATTGCTTAGTTTAAAAAAGTTGGAGTGTGCAATGCAGGCAGACGTGCTCTGCAAATGTCTTTGCACTAGTGGGACTATAGCAAAGTCCAATAGCCACAGATAGGATGCCACTAGGTACACTGAGTGTTTGCTAGTATAATGGCTTAGTTATAATGAGTTGGAGTGTGCAGAGGACAGGAGGGTACAGTGGCAGGATTGTGGTGCTCTGGGTAGAGGAATGGAAGCCTGCCTTTCTATTTCCTCCTAATGGTGAAATGCAGGGAGGAAATCCCTGACCTTGGCTACACAGATGCTGTTGCTGTTTGCAGGACCTGTCACCCATGGCTCTCTGACCCTGCCGGTTTGAGCCCTTAAAAGGACTGCTATAAAGTGCTCTCCCTATGCTGTCTAACGCTGTGTATGCAGCGCATACAGCTGTATCGGCTATAGGACTCAGGAGGACGGAGCTGCGACAGTGATGTCTGACACCAAAGACGCAGAAGGCAGATAATGGCGTCCGTGAAGAAAATGTCCGGTTTTATAATGCAGGGACATGTGACATGCAGATCCTATCACACATGCCGTTGCTTCTCTGGCTCAAAGTCAACTTAGCTGTGTGTGTGTCTGTGATTGGCTGACATGCTGGCCCGCCCCACAAGACGCGCGCACTTAGGGAAGGAAGACAAGAAAAAAAAAAAAAAAATGGCGATCGCCATTATAGAAGCAGCAGTGATCTGAATGCGCTGTTCACGCACACTATACACTGAAATGTGCTAATAGTTTGATTCACAGAGTGACTTACACTATTACAGCAGAAACCAAGCTATGATTTAGCTGTTTTTTGGCTGCTAGAACCGTTCTCGAACGTTTCTAGAACTATCGAGCTTTTGCAAAAAGCTCGAGTTCTAGTTCGATCTAGAACATGCCCCAAAATCACTCGAGCCTAGAACTGGAGAACCACGAACCACGAACCGCGCTCAACTCTATCCAGGAGCTTTGGTTCCCTGAGTTTCCAATAGCAAATGTCTAGAAAAACTCTGTCCATTGGCACAACTCAGCAAGAAAACGAGAAGACCGAGAAGATATATTTCATTTATCTTAATGCCACCTTATTAATAGAGTTGAGCGCGGTTCGTGGTTCATGGTCCGGTAATGAACTCTTTGGCCCTGGCCCTGATGTTTGGGTCCCATATAGACCACAGGGCATCAGGTGTCCTCCCAAATGGCTTGCAGAGGCCCACACCTATGACTTGTCACCGCATTATTGATGCTCAGACGATGACTGGTGAGGTGTTTGGGTCATGGCAGCCATGAGGTCATCATTGAAGTTGCGTTTCCAAATAGGACGCTAGTTATGCCACTCATGACGTGTCACTCTACTTTTGTCTCCAGGAGGTGCATTGTGGTTCACCCTGGTTTGGGGCGGACCCAGGTTATAAAAGGGGCTGGAGCCAACAAGGAGGTGCGCAGTCTTCTATTATGCTCCGAAAGAGCACACCTCCATGTGTTGAACCCATTGCGGCTTTAGGCCAGAGGTAGGCAGGGATCGGGTGGTGGATGCAGGCCACCACCACAGTTGGTAACGCAGAACGGTTAAGACCAGCTCCTGTCCTAACAGTCCTGCTTGTGCAGCCCAGTGGCATTAACAGGCCTGCTGCTGCTGATGCGCCTGCTGTCCACAGGTGTGGCCCCTACGCACACGGTCAGCGTACTCAATGGCCCCTGTGTTGTTAACAGGGAGTTCCTGGGCTGGGTGGGCATGTGGACCCTGTGACGCTAACAGGGCTCACAGTCTCCAGATCCGAATGGCGTCTAACTCGGTTCAGGCTACTATTAGTTTCATAGCCACACAGCTCTGTATCCTCCACCAAACCTTCAAGTTGCCAACCTCTCCTTTTCCAACTGGGAGCACGGTGGACACTGACTGCTGATGGGGATATATACCTTTCTCTTTCTTTTCTTATTAATTTTCGTTATATAGCGGTCACAGATTATATACCACTTTATCCAAATCTGCCAGTCCCACTGTAACAGATGTTGTTTCTTCAGCAAATGTTACAGTTGCTTAACCACCAAATCCACGGACCAAAACTTTTTTCCCCTTTCCAACACACCTGTTCCCCTTTCCAACAGCATCTGTCCTTTTTCAACTCATTTTGGGATATGACCAAAAGTGCAACTGTGCAGGGACACCGTACTCAACGCCATCTCAGCACAGCAGCCATCCCTCGGTCCCTCCGATGTGGACAAGTAAAAGACCATTTCCTCCTATCCATGACAAAGCGTTGAGATTCACTCTGTGCAGCACTGGTGTTTAGTGGACAAGTAGATCTAAGATTGCGTACCACATTCTGCAGATACTCCTGTATACGTGCGTCTATTTCTATGGCAGGAATTAGTTCGCCAAATTTTGTCTTGTACCGGGGATCTAACAGTGTGGCAACCCAGTATTCAGGATTAGTTCAAATTCATACAATCCGAGGGTCATGTAGGTAGTGCAGCAAGAAGGCGCTCATGTGTCTTGTGCATCCAGGAGGACCAAGTCCTTGGTGTGTTGGTGGCAGAGAGGTGAGAATCGTGCATCCTTCCTCTGCCCTCTACCCACAACCTCGCACAACCGAAATGTGAGCAAGCTCTCACTCATCTGCTGAGTCTTCCATGCCCATCGCCAGTTCGTCCTCCATTTCTTCATGGGCTCCTGCACTTTCATCAACACTTTTTGCTGATACTATGCGCCCTTGTTAATCCCTCTCCCTCACCATGAATGCCGCATAGGTGCCGCTGACCATCTGGACCTCGTAGATCTTGTTATCCCTTCCGCATATGACTCCTCCTGTACTTCCTCCCCTTCCTCTTGTCCCAACACCTGACTCAGAATAATAATTACAGTGTGCTCCATCATGTAGATGACCAGAATTGTCACGCTGAGAATGACATTGCCAGTGCTAAACATCTTCGTCGACATTTCAAAACTGTGTAGCAGGGTGCATAGGTCCTTGATCTGACACCACTCCAGCAGCGTGATCTGCACCACCTCTGGATCAAGTTATCCCAGGCTATATGTCTTACCGTATTTCAGCAGGGCTCTGCGGTGCTGCCACACACGCTGCAACATGTGCAGATTCCAATTCCTGCGTGTCGAAACATCGCATTTACGGCGTTTAACTGCCAGACCCTAAGACTTCCGGAGTGATGAAAGTTGTTGAGCTGCTGTGTGCGCACGATGGAAGTGAGCACATAGCGAGCGTGCCCACTGCACAAGGCCATGTAGGCCGTGATGGTGTTTTAAAAATTGCTGGCGAATTCGGTTCAACACGTGAGCCCTAAAAGGCACGTGTGTCACATTGCCCTGAGGATGGCCCGCAGCCAGGTTTGCATCATTGCCGCACACGGCTGTTAAGTCACCAACGGAGTCCGCTCCGTCAATTTGTACTCCGGTCGCCAGGTGACAACGTGTTCCTTTCATGAATAGTGCTGATGATGGGAGAGTAGTCGATGCCAGCGGCGCAGGTGGACGCAGGTTATGCTATGAACCTCTGGTTAATTTTACCCCCAGTTCAGTTTTATGATTTTGTGTGCTTGTTACCTGACTACTTTTCCTGCTTGCTGTTTATGTACCTTGTTGGCCGATACGCATTTCACCTCTGCTTGTTTTCTGATTCTTTCCTGGCCGTCCCATTCTGTTCCTGTTCCTCAATTAATGTTTTGACCCTGCCTGACTACTATTCTCTGTAATAGCGGTGTGACTCACATTTCCCATACATTTCAAAGTAAAGCTTTGACCGCCTGATGGCATTGAGCTCTGCTGCCAGCATAGTAAGGAGGTGTGTGGTAGTCCTTGTGCGCAGTTGCAAGGAAGGGTGGCCTGACCACACAGGGTTTGCGCCAAGGTAGAGGACCCACACGAGGTTGAAGAGGCAGAAGCAGTGTATTAACTTCTACATACAGAACAAGGATTGAAACAACTCGTGGGGACGGCAAGACTTGTACAGCAGACCCTTCTCCATCTCTCACCATAGTTTGCCAGTGCCCAGTCAGTGACATGTAATGACCCTGTCTATGCTTACTGGTCCAAGTATCTGTGTTGAAATGCACCCTGTCGCACACAGATTTTCTCAAGGAAGTGGTGATGTTGTGTGCGACATGCTGGTGTAGCGCGGGCATGCTTTTCTTGGAGAAGCAGTGGTGATTGGGCATGTGGTACTGGGGCACAGCGACAGACATAAGGTCTGTAAAATCCTGTGTGTCCACTACGCGTAAAGGCAGCATTTCGGTAGCCAACAGCTTACAGAGGGATAGAGTCAACCACTTAGCTTTGTCATGGGTCGCAGTAAGTGGCCTTTTATTTGACCACATCTGAGGGACAGAGATCTGGCTGCTGTCTGTAGACGGTGTTGAGTAGGGTGTCCCTGGAAAAATGCAGGTTTGTGAGAAAAGTGCAGGCGGAGACATGATGTTGCCTTCAGATCTGTTCATCTTGTATCATTTTTAAAAAACACAGCAAGCAAGGGTTACTCCAAGCGGAGTCTACCTTTTTTCCCAACATTGGGCACACAGACACCCCATCAGTGGCAGCACTTGTGCCCTAGTTGCAAACAGGATGTTTTGATTTGCATCAAGCACATTCCAAATCCACAAGCATTTACTCTCCCCAGGATGACACAGGGGTAGTAAATTCCTTCTGGATCCATGACTTGTTCATTTTGATGAACGTCAGTCTGTCCACATTGTCACTGGACAGACGCGTGCGCTTATCTGTCAGCACACACCCAGCAGCACTGAAGACACGTTCAGAGACAACGCTGGCAGCTGCACACGACAAAATATCCAAGGCGTAACTGGAGAGCTCTGTCAATTTTTCTAGATTTGAAGCCCAAAAGGAGCAAGGCTCCATTTGCAAAGTCATTGCATCGATGTTCATTTGGAGATACTCCTGTATCATCCTCTCCATCCGTTGACTATGTGTCAGACTTGTTGTCTCTGGTGGCCTTGCAAAGGAGGGTCTAAAAAAATTATGAAAAGATTCCATAAAATTGCTGTTACCAGCACCAGATACGGTCCTACTGGTACGGGTAGACTGTTGAAGATGACGATGCCGTCCCATGTTTGTCAAGTTACAACTGGGAGAATCACTCCCTTCACCTGCACGGTTGTTTGGTGTAAAAGCCGAGCTAAGATCGAGTAACAGCTTATGCTGATACTCCAGCATACGTGCGTCCCTTTCTATGGGTGGAATTATGTCACAAAATTTGGACTTGTCCCGGGGATCTAATAGTGTGGCAAGCCAGTAGTCATCATCACTTCTAATTTTGACAATACGAGGGTCATGTTGGAGGTAGTGCAACAAGAAGGCACTCATGTGTCTTGCGCAGCCATGCGGACCAAGTCCACGCTGTGTTTGTGGCATAGAGGTGCTAAACGTTCTTTCTTCCTCTGTCATCTACCCCCAACCTCTTTCAACTGAAATTTGACCAAGGTCCCCCTCATCTGCTGAGTCTTCCATGTCCATGGACAGTTCGTCCTCCCTATCTTCATGTCCTCCTGCACCTTCCTCAACATCTCGCCTGCTACCATGCGCCCTTGTTGATCCCTGTCCCCCATGGTCCCATGCCTGCCGCGTTGGTGATGATGAACGTCTGGACCTTGGTGATGTTGTTGTGTCTTGCGCATATGAATCCTCCTGTAGTTCCTCCCCTTCCTGTTGTCCCACCCCCTGACTCCGAATAGTGTTTAGCGTGTGCTCCAGCATGTAAATGACTGTAATCGTCATGCTGATAATGGCATTGTCAGCGCTAAACATATTCGTCGCCATGTCGAAACTGTGCAGAACGGTGCATAGGTCCTTGATCTGAGATCACTCCATCAGGGTGATCTGCCCCACTTCTGCATCTCGTTGGCCCAGGCTATACATCATGACGTATTGCACCAGGGCTCGCCGGTGCTGCCACAGTCGCTGTAACATGTGGAGAGTTGAATTCCAGCGTGTCGCCACATCGCATTTCAGGCGATGAACCGGCAGGCCGAAAGACTTCTGGAGCGATGCAAGTCGCTCAGCTGCGGCGGTTGAACGGCGGAAGTGAGCACTGCAGACAGTTTCCGTGCCCTGGTCAGAAGGCCATCTAGGCCGGGATAGTGTGTTAAAAATTGCTGGACAACAAGGTTCAACACGTGAGCCATACAAGGCACGTGTGTCACCTTGCCCAGGCGAAGGGCCGCACCCAGGTTTGCAGCATTGTCGCACACGGCCTTACCAGGCTGCAGGTTGAGTGGAGACAACCATTTATTAAACTCGGACCGCAGAGCTGACCACAACTCCTCAGCTGTGTGACTCTTATTCCCAAGACATGTCAAGCTAAAGACCGCCTGATGCCGTTGCGCTCTGCTGCCAGCATAGTAATGAGGGGTGCGTGATTCCTTCTGCGCAGTGAGAACGCTGGTGGCCTGACCAGGCAGGCTTGGGGCGGAGGTGGAGGACCCAGATGAGGTGGAGGATGCAGAAGCAGTGGCGGAACTTGGACAGACAGAGGATTGACACACAAGTCGTGGGGACGGCAAGACTTGTGCAGCAGACCCTTCACCATCTATCACCATAGTTACCCAGTGCCCAGTCAGCGACATGTAACGTCCCTGTCCATGCTTACTGGTCCAAGTATCGGTGGTGAAATTCACCCGTTCACACACAGAGTTTCTCAAGGAAGCGGTGATATTGTGTGCGACATGCTGGTGTAGCGCGGGCACACCTTTCTTAGAGAAGTAGTGGCGACTAGGCATCTGGTACTGGGGCACAGCGACAGATATAAGGTCTCTAAAATCCTGTGTGTCCACTAGGCGGAAAGGCAGCATTTCTGTAGCCAACAGCTTACAGAGGGATAGAGTCAACCTCTTCGCTTTGTCATGGGTCGAAGGAAGTGGCCTTTTATTTGACCACATCTGAGGGACAGAGATCTGGCTGCTGTGTGTAGACGGTATTGAGTAGGGTGTCCCTGGAAAAATGCAGCTTTGGGAGGAAAGTGCAGGCGGAGACATGATGTTGCCTTCATCCAAAGTTGGTGCTATCGATGTCTGAGAGAGCTGTACACACTCACTTGTTTCCCCTTCCAAACCAACTGACGACCTACCAAGCAAACTGCCTGTTGCGGTTACAGTGATGGAAGTTGTGGGTGGAAAAACAGGTGTGACAGCTGTCCCCACAGTCCTAGAAGATGACGAGCGCGCGGATGCCCTGGAAGGGGCAGGCGGTGGATGGTTGGCTCCACTAGGCCGCATTGCAGCACGGTGAGCTTCCCACCAGGCCATATGATATTTATTCATGTGACGATTCATGGAAGAAGTTGTCAAACTGCTGAGGTTTTGACCTCTACTAAGATAACCATGGCAAATGTTACAGATCACATAATTTGGCCGATCTTTTTTTATGTCAAAAAAGGACCAGGCTAGGCAAGGCTTAGAGGCCATGCGACCTGTTGATCCACCCCGAATAATGCTCAGAGGCAGAGTGGTGGCTGAGGATGCAGTTGTAGATGTGCTACCAGTGCTCCGACTGTGTCCAGGAAGGCGCCAGGTTACTTCGACGTCGGTTGCATCCTCCTCCACCGCCTCTATTGACCTCCTCGAGTGTCTGACTGTGGGTTGACAGTAGGTGGGATCTAGAACTTCATCATCAATTGTTGTGTTTGCACTCCCCTCCCCCTCAGACCGAGTTTCTTCTTGCCCTGACCGAATATTTAGGTTGTCATCCCAATCGGGTATCTGCGTCTCATCTTCATCAGTATGTTCCTCATTGCCTATAACCACAGTTGTTGGAAAGGCAGCATTTTGGTAGCCAACAGTTTGCATTTTATGAAAGTCAACCTCCAAGCCATGTCATGCCCTTCTAAAAGCAATCAGGATAGCTGGACCAATTTACGGAGCTAAAGAGAAAAACTCATAAACATAAAACATAACTTTTAATTCATCAGAAGAATAAAAGTGAATTGAACATTCACAGGTGAGATTAAAAAACCAAGGTTGCCAATGGTTCAGTGATTCAGACCATATCAGGCTGGGGGTACACAAGGCCCCTAAGTACAAGTTATCTCAGCTCGGTTCAAAGGAAGGTGAGTTGAAAAACTCCTTCTAGCCCACCAACCCGCTGAGGCAACAGTCACACTAGTATACACACAGTTAATAACTACAATAAAGATCCCCTATAGATGCATGGGGAATTTCATCAGTGTGTCACAGGTAGTAAAATACTGGTACCTAAATAGGCCATACAAAGTCCCAAACCATATGGGAACGGTCTTACCAGGTCCAGGAAATTATCAGGCATATAATCAGGGTACCGGCTCCAGTGGGGGGCTGCCAATCAGCACATCAAAATCCCAAACGTGCCAGGAAACCCATATCAGGCATTAAAGATGGACGTTCCCACTCCCAACGTTTCACCAATAGATCATCAGAGGAGTCCAAGTGGGATATCAAAAAGGGCTGTTGCTAAGTGCCATCATATCGCAACAGTCCAAGGATGCCCAGGTCACTAAAGGATAAAAGAAAGCAAGGGATAAGCCCTGGAAACTACCTGCCAGGCCACCGTCATGCCCCTTGATTCAGAAACTCACCGCTCTGTGGCGTATATCCAGACCTATTTCAAATTGCCGCGCTCGGCACCCAGACGGACGCTCCATATATAGCCCGGCGCATGCGCAATAAGGTCCGAGAGTTATGACGCGCACTCCCAGAATGCCGCTGGACCGGAAGCGCCGCGTCACACTCAGCCGCGTCACCAGAAGAGACACGGCAACCACTGCCTGGTGTCGTCATATCCAGGTGGGTGGAACGCAAGCTACCGTCCCACAGTAATGCATATGGCGTAACCATAGCAATGTTGGCGTCATTAGTGATAGCCGCAAAACATAGTAAATAACGGGCATGGAGGTACAAGACCTCAAACATGCCTGGTATCAATCAGTATAGTCATTGGTCAGGCGTTTATATCAAAAAGGTCATAGGCAAATGTAGCCACCAGGAAGTTTATCAGGACACAAAAATGTATGCTGCTCATATCAAAATTGCTGGGGACACGATTATTAAAAAAGGGGGAACCCCAAAAAAAAAAAAAAAAAAAATACCAACACAGCCCCATTGATGCTAGACCAAGCCAGCATCACAATACACTGAGGCATCATCCCAGGAGGTGATCAAAAAGGAGGGCGAAACCAGGGGGGGCCAGAAAACGTCGGCGGGACAAAGGTGGGGAAGTTAACTAAGGTGCATTCTATAGACTGTCCCTACCAAAAGCAGTATGTCCCTACCTAACATGTGGGGGTCGGCACCCTAAAAGTCCTGCGCTTGTGGTGCCCCCACTCGGGCGTCGACTAGCCCTCCTAGTATGTGACCTACTTCTAAGGTGCTCCTAAAAAAGGGGTAAAAGAAAGGGATTCATTTAATCCCGCCGGAGCCACGGTATCCAGGCTAAAGATCCAGAAGCATTCCTTCTGGAGGATGGCCTTATCCCAGTTACCACCACGTAGGGGAGGAGGAATTAGATCAATGCCCATTATTTTAAGGCTTCCCAAGTCACCATTATGAAAGTTGTTAAAATGTCTCGCCACCGGTGTGTCGTTTTTCTTAATGATGTCATTCTTGTGTTCCCCCACTCTGCGTCTCAATTCCCTAATGGTCTTACCCACGTACAATTTACCGCACCCACAGCTGACCCTGTAGACCACCCCTTTTGACTTACATGTTATGAGTGATCTCACGGAGAATGTTGTATTGCCCTTGGAGTTAGTGAATTCTTTCCCTTCCTCCACAAACCTGCAGTTTATACAGTCGTGGCATTTGAAACAACCCTTTGCACCACTCTTAGTCATTATTGGCCTATTTTCCTGAAAATGACTATGTACCAGTCTATCGCCTATAGACTTAGCCTTTCGATAAGTGATGGAAGGGTGGCTAGAAAGATGTTTGTCAACTGTGGGGTCCATGTGTAAAATAGGCCAATACTTGGACAGTATTCTCCGCAGGTCCATTGCACCATTGTTAAATGTTGTGATGAATCTAGAAACATCAGTGGTGGTCACATTACTAAGATTGGGATTTAATAGACTACCTCGGTCCAAATTGCGTGTTGATTTGTACGCCTCTTTAATCACCTCCTCCGGATATCCTCTCTCTCTCAGGCGTCCCTTCTAAAAGCATGTATAACACAGCGAGGGGACTCCAACCACAGTCTCCCTCGTTGCCACTAACTGGGCCACACACACCCCACTTGACTGGCATCGGTTGAGCCCCCTTTTGAAAAAGAAAAAGATGCTTTGCATGAAGCACTCTCAAAAATACGCGTGCCTTTCCCGTCCCCTGGCTGACCCAGGGGAAGAAAAGTCCTCTGAGAGCCATGACTTGTTCATCTTGGTTCTTTTAGAAACACAGCGAGGGGACTCCAACCACAGTCTCCCTCGTTGCCACTCACTGGGCCACACACACCCCACTTGACTGGCATCGGTTGAGCCCCCTTTTGAAAAAGAAAAAGATGCTTTGCATGAAGCACTCTCAAAAATACGCGTGCCTTTCCCGTCCCCTGGCTGACCCCGGGGAAGAAAAGTCCTCTGAGAGCCATGACTTGTTCATCTTGGTTCTTTTAGAAACACAGCGAGGGGACTCCAACCACAGTCTCCCTCGTTGCCACTCACTGGGCCACACACACCCCACTTGACTGGCATCGGTTGAGCCCCCTTTTGAAAAAGAAAAAGATGCTTTGCATGAAGCACTCTCAAAAATACGCGTGCCTTTCCCGTCCCCTGGCTGACCCCGGGGAAGAAAAGTCCTCTGAGAGCCATGACTTGTTCATCTTGGTTCTTTTAGAAACACAGCGAGGGGACTCCAACCACAGTCTCCCTCGTTGCCACTAACTGGGCCACACACACCCCACTTGACTGGCATCGGTTGAGCCCCCTTTTGAAAAAGAAAAAGATGCTTTGCATGAAGCACTCTCAAAAATACGCGTGCCTTTCCCGTCCCCTGGCTGACCCAGGGGAAGAAAAGTCCTCTGAGAGCCATGACTTGTTCATCTTGGTTCTTTTAGAAACACAGCGAGGGGACTCCAACCACAGTCTCCCTCGTTGCCACTCACTGGGCCACACACACCCCACTTGACTGGCATCGGTTGAGCCCCCTTTTGAAAAAGAAAAAGATGCTTTGCATGAAGCACTCTCAAAAATACGCGTGCCTTTCCCGTCCCCTGGCTGACCCCGGGGAAGAAAAGTCCTCTGAGAGCCATGACTTGTTCATCTTGGTTCTTTTAGAAACACAGCGAGGGGACTCCAACCACAGTCTCCCTCGTTGCCACTCACTGGGCCACACACACCCCACTTGACTGGCATCGGTTGAGCCCCCTTTTGAAAAAGAAAAAGATGCTTTGCATGAAGCACTCTCAAAAATACGCGTGCCTTTCCCGTCCCCTGGCTGACCCCGGGGAAGAAAAGTCCTCTGAGAGCCATGACTTGTTCATCTTGGTTCTTTTAGAAACACAGCGAGGGGACTCCAACCACAGTCTCCCTCGTTGCCACTCACTGGGCCACACACACCCCACTTGACTGGCATCGGTTGAGCCCCCTTTTGAAAAAGAAAAAGATGCTTTGCATGAAGCACTCTCAAAAATACGCGTGCCTTTCCCGTCCCCTGGCTGACCCAGGGGAAGAAAAGTCCTCTGAGAGCCATGACTTGTTCATCTTGGTTCTTTTAGAAACACAGCGAGGGGACTCCAACCACAGTCTCCCTCGTTGCCACTCACTGGGCCACACACACCCCACTTGACTGGCATCGGTTGAGCCCCCTTTTGAAAAAGAAAAAGATGCTTTGCATGAAGCACTCTCAAAAATACGCGTGCCTTTCCCGTCCCCTGGCTGACCCAGGGGAAGAAAAGTCCTCTGAGAGCCATGACTTGTTCATCTTGGTTCTTTTAGAAACACAGCGAGGGGACTCCAACCACAGTCTCCCTCGTTGCCACTCACTGGGCCACACACACCCCACTTGACTGGCATCGGTTGAGCCCCCTTTTGAAAAAGAAAAAGATGCTTTGCATGAAGCACTCTTAAAAATACGCGTGCCTTTCCCGTCCCCTGGCTGACCCCGGGGAAGAAAAGTCCTCTGAGAGCCATGACTTGTTCATCTTGGTTCTTTTAGAAACACAGCGAGGGGACTCCAACCACAGTCTCCCTCGTTGCCACTCACTGGGCCACACACACCCCACTTGACTGGCATCGGTTGAGCCCCCTTTTGAAAAAGAAAAAGATGCTTTGCATGAAGCACTCTCAAAAATATGCGTGCCTTTCCCGTCCCCTGGCTGACCCAGGGGAAGAAAAGTCCTCTGAGAGCCATGACTTGTTCATCTTGGTTCTTTTAGAAACACAGCGAGGGGACTCCAACCACAGTCTCCCTCGTTGCCACTCACTGGGCCACACACACCCCACTTGACTGGCATCGGTTGAGCCCCCTTTTGAAAAAGAAAAAGATGCTTTGCATGAAGCACTCTCAAAAATACGCGTGCCTTTCCCGTCCCCTGGCTGACCCCGGGGAAGAAAAGTCCTCTGAGAGCCATGACTTGTTCATCTTGGTTCTTTTAGAAACACAGCGAGGGGACTCCAACCACAGTCTCCCTCGTTGCCACTCACTGGGCCACACACACCCCACTTGACTGGCATCGGTTGAGCCCCCTTTTGAAAAAGAAAAAGATGCTTTGCATGAAGCACTCTCAAAAATACGCGTGCCTTTCCCGTCCCCTGGCTGACCCAGGGGAAGAAAAGTCCTCTGAGAGCCATGACTTGTTCATCTTGGTTCTTTTAGAAACACAGCGAGGGGACTCCAACCACAGTCTCCCTCGTTGCCACTCACTGGGCCACACACACCCCACTTGACTGGCATCGGTTGAGCCCCCTTTTGAAAAAGAAAAAGATGCTTTGCATGAAGCACTCTCAAAAATACGCGTGCCTTTCCCGTCCCCTGGCTGACCCCGGGGAAGAAAAGTCCTCTGAGAGCCATGACTTGTTCATCTTGGTTCTTTTAGAAACACAGCGAGGGGACTCCAACCACAGTCTCCCTCGTTGCCACTCACTGGGCCACACACACCCCACTTGACTGGCATCGGTTGAGCCCCCTTTTGAAAAAGAAAAAGATGCTTTGCATGAAGCACTCTCAAAAATACGCGTGCCTTTCCCGTCCCCTGGCTGACCCCGGGGAAGAAAAGTCCTCTGAGAGCCATGACTTGTTCATCTTGGTTCTTTTAGAAACACAGCGAGGGGACTCCAACCACAGTCTCCCTCGTTGCCACTCACTGGGCCACACACACCCCACTTGACTGGCATCGGTTGAGCCCCCTTTTGAAAAAGAAAAAGATGCTTTGCATGAAGCACTCTCAAAAATACGCGTGCCTTTCCCGTCCCCTGGCTGACCCCGGGGAAGAAAAGTCCTCTGAGAGCCATGACTTGTTCATCTTGGTTCTTTTAGAAACACAGCGAGGGGACTCCAACCACAGTCTCCCTCGTTGCCACTCACTGGGCCACACACACCCCACTTGACTGGCATCGGTTGAGCCCCCTTTTGAAAAAGAAAAAGATGCTTTGCATGAAGCACTCTCAAAAATACGCGTGCCTTTCCCGTCCCCTGGCTGACCCAGGGGAAGAAAAGTCCTCTGAGAGCCATGACTTGTTCATCTTGGTTCTTTTAGAAACACAGCGAGGGGACTCCAACCACAGTCTCCCTCGTTGCCACTCACTGGGCCACACACACCCCACTTGACTGGCATCGGTTGAGCCCCCTTTTGAAAAAGAAAAAGATGCTTTGCATGAAGCACTCTCAAAAATACGCGTGCCTTTCCCGTCCCCTGGCTGACCCAGGGGAAGAAAAGTCCTCTGAGAGCCATGACTTGTTCATCTTGGTTCTTTTAGAAACACAGCGAGGGGACTCCAACCACAGTCTCCCTCGTTGCCACTCACTGGGCCACACACACCCCACTTGACTGGCATCGGTTGAGCCCCCTTTTGAAAAAGAAAAAGATGCTTTGCATGAAGCACTCTCAAAAATACGCGTGCCTTTCCCGTCCCCTGGCTGACCCAGGGGAAGAAAAGTCCTCTGAGAGCCATGACTTGTTCATCTTGGTTCTTTTAGAAACACAGCGAGGGGACTCCAACCACAGTCTCCCTCGTTGCCACTCACTGGGCCACACACACCCCACTTGACTGGCATCGGTTGAGCCCCCTTTTGAAAAAGAAAAAGATGCTTTGCATGAAGCACTCTCAAAAATACGCGTGCCTTTCCCGTCCCCTGGCTGACCCCGGGGAAGAAAAGTCCTCTGAGAGCCATGACTTGTTCATCTTGGTTCTTTTAGAAACACAGCGAGGGGACTCCAACCACAGTCTCCCTCGTTGCCACTCACTGGGCCACACACACCCCACTTGACTGGCATCGGTTGAGCCCCCTTTTGAAAAAGAAAAAGATGCTTTGCATGAAGCACTCTCAAAAATACGCGTGCCTTTCCCGTCCCCTGGCTGACCCCGGGGAAGAAAAGTCCTCTGAGAGCCATGACTTGTTCATCTTGGTTCTTTTAGAAACACAGCGAGGGGACTCCAACCACAGTCTCCCTCGTTGCCACTCACTGGGCCACACACACCCCACTTGACTGGCATCGGTTGAGCCCCCTTTTGAAAAAGAAAAAGATGCTTTGCATGAAGCACTCTCAAAAATACGTGTGCCTTTCCCGTCCCCTGGCTGACCCAGGGAAAGAAAAGTCCTCTGAGAGCCATGACTTGTTCATCTTGGTTCTTTTAGAAACACAGCGAGGGGACTCCAACCACAGTCTCCCTCGTTGCCACTCACTGGGCCACACACACCCCACTTGACTGGCATCGGTTGAGCCCCCTTTTGAAAAAGAAAAAGATGCTTTGCATGAAGCACTCTCAAAAATACGCGTGCCTTTCCCGTCCCCTGGCTGACCCAGGGGAAGAAAAGTCCTCTGAGAGCCATGACTTGTTCATCTTGGTTCTTTTAGAAACACAGCGAGGGGACTCCAACCACAGTCTCCCTCGTTGCCACTCACTGGGCCACACACACCCCACTTGACTGGCATCGGTTGAGCCCCCTTTTGAAAAAGAAAAAGATGCTTTGCATGAAGCACTCTCAAAAATACGCGTGCCTTTCCCGTCCCCTGGCTGACCCCGGGGAAGAAAAGTCCTCTGAGAGCCATGACTTGTTCATCTTGGTTCTTTTAGAAACACAGCGAGGGGACTCCAACCACAGTCTCCCTCGTTGCCACTCACTGGGCCACACACACCCCACTTGACTGGCATCGGTTGAGCCCCCTTTTGAAAAAGAAAAAGATGCTTTGCATGAAGCACTCTCAAAAATACGCGTGCCTTTCCCGTCCCCTGGCTGACCCAGGGGAAGAAAAGTCCTCTGAGAGCCATGACTTGTTCATCTTGGTTCTTTTAGAAACACAGCGAGGGGACTCCAACCACAGTCTCCCTCGTTGCCACTCACTGGGCCACACACACCCCACTTGACTGGCATCGGTTGAGCCCCCTTTTGAAAAAGAAAAAGATGCTTTGCATGAAGCACTCTCAAAAATACGCGTGCCTTTCCCGTCCCCTGGCTGACCCCGGGGAAGAAAAGTCCTCTGAGAGCCATGACTTGTTCATCTTGGTTCTTTTAGAAACACAGCGAGGGGACTCCAACCACAGTCTCCCTCGTTGCCACTCACTGGGCCACACACACCCCACTTGACTGGCATCAGTTGAGCCCCCTTTTGAAAAAGAAAAAGATGCTTTGCATGAAGCACTCTCAAAAATACGCGTGTCTTTCCCGTCCCCTGGCTGACCCAGGGGAAGAAAAGTCCTCTGAGAGCCATGACTTGTTCATCTTGGTTCTTTTAGAAACACAGCGAGGGGACTCCAACCACAGTCTCCCTCGTTGCCACTCACTGGGCCACACACACCCCACTTGACTGGCATCGGTTGAGCCCCCTTTTGAAAAAGAAAAAGATGCTTTGCATGAAGCACTCTCAAAAATACGCGTGCTTTTCCCGTCCCCTGGCTGACCCAGGGGAAGAAAAGTCCTCTGAGAGCCATGACTTGTTCATCTTGGTTCTTTTAGAAACACAGCGAGGGGACTCCAACCACAGTCTCCCTCGTTGCCACTCACTGGGCCACACACACCCCACTTGACTGGCATCGGTTGAGCCCCCTTTTGAAAAAGAAAAAGATGCTTTGCATGAAGCACTCTCAAAAATACGCGTGCCTTTCCCGTCCCCTGGCTGACCCCGGGGAAGAAAAGTCCTCTGAGAGCCATGACTTGTTCATCTCTGTTCTTTTAGAAACACAGCGAGGGGACTCCAACCACAGTCTCCCTCGTTGCCACTCACTGGGCCACACACACCCCACTTGACTGGCATCGGTTGAGCCCCCTTTTGAAAAAGAAAAAGATGCTTTGCATGAAGCACTCTCAAAAATACGCGTGCCTTTCCCGTCCCCTGGCTGACCCAGGGGAAGAAAAGTCCTCTGAGAGCCATGACTTGTTCATCTTGGTTCTTTTAGAAACACAGCGAGGGGACTCCAACCACAGTCTCCCTCGTTGCCACTCACTGGGCCACACACACCCCACTTGACTGGCATCGGTTGAGCCCCCTTTTGAAAAAGAAAAAGATGCTTTGCATGAAGCACTCTCAAAAATACGCGTGCCTTTCCCGTCCCCTGGCTGACCCAGGGGAAGAAAAGTCCTCTGAGAGCCATGACTTGTTCATCTTGGTTCTTTTAGAAACACAGCGAGGGGACTCCAACCACAGTCTCCCTCGTTGCCACTCACTGGGCCACACACACCCCACTTGACTGGCATCGGTTGAGCCCCCTTTTGAAAAAGAAAAAGATGCTTTGCATGAAGCACTCTCAAAAATACGCGTGCCTTTCCCATCCCCTGGCTGACCCAGGGGAAGAAAAGTCCTCTGAGAGCCATGACTTGTTCATCTTGGTTCTTTTAGAAACACAGCGAGGGGACTCCAACCACAGTCTCCCTCGTTGCCACTCACTGGGCCACACACACCCCACTTGACTGGCATCGGTTGAGCCCCCTTTTGAAAAAGAAAAAGATGCTTTGCATGAAGCACTCTCAAAAATACGCGTGCCTTTCCCGTCCCCTGGCTGACCCCGGGGAAGAAAAGTCCTCTGAGAGCCATGACTTGTTCATCTTGGTTCTTTTAGAAACACAGCGAGGGGACTCCAACCATAGTCTCCCTCGTTGCCACTCACTGGGCCACACACACCCCACTTGACTGGCATCGGTTGAGCCCCCTTTTGAAAAAGAAAAAGATGCTTTGCATGAAGCACTCTCAAAAATACGCGTGCCTTTCCCGTCCCCTGGCTGACCCCGGGGAAGAAAAGTCCTCTGAGAGCCATGACTTGTTCATCTTGGTTCTTTTAGAAACACAGCGAGGGGACTCCAACCACAGTCTCCCTCGTTGCCACTCACTGGGCCACACACACCCCACTTGACTGGCATCGGTTGAGCCCCCTTTTGAAAAAGAAAAAGATGCTTTGCATGAAGCACTCTCAAAAATACGCGTGCCTTTCCCGTCCCCTGGCTGACCCAGGGGAAGAAAAGTCCTCTGAGAGCCATGTCCACATTGTCAGTGGACAGACACGTGTGCTTATCTGCCAGCAGACCCACAGCAGCACTGAAGACAGGTTCCGAGAGAACGCTGGCTGCAGGACACGACAAGATCCCCAAGACGTACGTGGCGAGCTCAGGCAATTTATCAAGATTGGAAGCCTAAAATGAGCAGGGCTCAAGTTGCACAATAATGGAATCGATGTTTCCTTGCATATACTCATATATCTGTGTGTCCTCCTCTTTTTCCTTGTCCAGCTCTTTTGTTTTCGCATGAGTATATGTCCTTGTCACTTTCCCATGTGTTGTGAGTTGTTTGTGACCTTTTGGACACCTTTGAGGGTGTTTTCTAGGTGTTTTTCTGTGTTTGTGATTGCCTGCCATTGTTTCCTATGCAGTTCGAGTTCGGTTCGTCGAACGTTCGACGAACCGAACTCGAACGGGAGGTCCGTTCGGCGAACCAACCTCGAGCCGAACCGCGACCGGTTCGCTCATCTCTACTTATTAACAGCACTAAACCCTTCTATTATGTCCCTTAGCCTTTTGAGCTTATCCTCTGGTAAGCGGAAGACCATGCCTCTGGTATCGATCTCAGTGCCTAAAAACTGTATTATAGTAGCCAATCAGAATACAAAAGGATGCATAGGAAGCGTGATTTTATTTCAATATTTTAAAACAATCCAATAAAATGAAGAAAAGTCACTCATACAAGATCCACAGAAGTTGTATAATACATACATAAATCAAAACACTATAAGGCCTGTTTCACACGTCAGTGATTCTGGTACGTTTGTGCTTTTTTTTAAACATAACAGAATCACTGAGATACGCAGATCCATTATAATGAATGGGTCTGCTCACACATCAGTGATTTTTCACTGCACGTGTCTCCGTGCGGCGTACCCGCGTGTCCGTGATTGCTGCACGGAGACATGTCCATTTTTTCTGGCATCACTGATAGGATGTCCATAAGGTGGCAGCAGAGCATAACAGAAAAAGGTGCCTATTGTGCACTGAAAAGACCCAATGTGATGCACCAGACATATAGAGCCCTAATGGATTCACAAATATAAGATATATCATGAATGACTACTGCATAATGAACGCTAGCATGAAAAAAGAAAGGAATCCATAAAAATAAATAAAAAATAGTGCACATATGTTAGAGCCCCACCGAAGGACAAAAAAAGTCTGATGGAAATAGAGAGCATATAGGAACAATAAGAATGTGCAACAGAGAGGAAGGTGAGAATGCAGGATCAATCACTGCCTGTCAGATATTAATAATCAGGGAAATAACTCTGGAGCAGACGCACAAATTAGGGTCTTACCTGGTAAGGTAACAAATAATTAATAGTAGTTGCACTCACCTATTAAGGTTGTGCCAGTCACAACCCCTAAATGCACGTTACAAATGGCGACAGCCGCAGCCCCTAGTAGAAGAGCAATAACGTATAGGAGGAAAATCGGGTGCGTGCCGCGCTGTCACCAAAGGAAACTGATGTTAATTATTTCATCTCTTTATTCTTTTTTCCGGTCAATGTGTTTCAGAGATCACTGTCTCCTTCATCAGGGCAAAAAAAGAACAGTATGCAATCAAAGGAGGAAGAACCTCTATATATACACATATGGAGCTACGTCAGAGGACTGACTGCTGTATTTCAAATACTGCCGGGATGGTCAACTGTTACAATACCGGCCATAAAAGTTCTCAAGTGATATATTGAGAAACATTTATAAAATCACTGGGGTATAGTGTTTCAAATTTCATCAGCTTTTTGAGACAAAAATCAGAAAAAGAAGAAGAAGAAGGACAAAATGAAAAAAAGAAAAAAAAGAAGAAAAAAAAAACAAAAAGGGAGCATTGAGCTCCAGACCCTGTATTGAGTCTTAGAAGTGTAGTGACAAGTGCATCTGTCCACAACCCTGTAAGGGTGAACGGGATGACGGACAAGAAAAATTATGTTCGTGGCAAAAAATGGTGGTGTTGCTATATAAAATTGCATTAAGAATAAAGAAAGGAAAAATTTCTTTATAAAAGTAGTGAAGAAAAAAGTGGAAAAAAGGGGAGTGTAAGCCATTTTACTAATAAATAGTGATGAGCGAGCATGCTTGTTACTACTCGGTACTCGCACGAGTATCACTGTACTCGGTCTACTCGACGGGGACCGAGTAATCTCGCGATACTCGTGCTGTACTCGTGGTCTTCATCCCTGCATGTTGGCGCTCTTTTGAGAGCCAGCCCTCATGCAGGGATTGGCTGGCAGACCACTGCAATGCCACAGCCCTGTTAGTTGTGGAATTGCAGTGATTGGCCGGCCTGCACAGCGTGACCGAGCCTTTATACCGGCGGGCGCGCTGTGCTCTGCTCACAGCTATCCAGACAGTCAGTGCAGGGAGAGGGTCGCTGCTTCAGGGAAAGGTTTGCGGCCCTTTATAGCTATTTCCGTAGCAGGGCTGCAAACAGTGTGACCAAAAGTCCTTCTCAGGACTATTCTAGTTGTATACAGGCAGGCAGGGTATAGCCAGGTCGGAGTACAGTAGCAGAGTCCTTCTCAGGACTATTGTTGCTGTATACAGGCAGGGTATAGCCAGGTTGGAATACAGGCTAGTGACCAAAAGAGTCCTTGTCAGGACTATTGTAGCAGTATACAGGCAGGCAGGCAGGCAGGCAGGGTATATAGCCATTCCTAGTGGTGACCGTATACCAGCCTTCATCATATCTGGGGCTGGTGTACACAGTCTAAAACAGTCCTGATAGTGTCAGATAGTGTCATTAATTTTTGCTCCTAAAACCTGTGTTAGGTTCTTAGTGCGTCCGTGCTTGCATTTAAAAACCGCACGTGTGTGCCTGTCGGTGGCAGCGTACAGGTGCACTTGTGTGCGTTTTTACCAAACTATTATATAACGCACAAGTGTAGTGTATAATACACGTCAGTCAGCAGTGGCTGATAGTGTCAGAGTTCTCGTCATTAATTTTTGCTCCTAAAACCTGTTAGGTTCTTAGTGCGTCCGTGCTTGCATTTAAAAACCGCACGTGTGTGCCTGTCGGTGGCAGCGTACAGGTGCACAATTTGCACAAACTTTGATATAACGCCCAAGTCTAGTGAATACACGTCAGCACAGCATTGCAAAATGCGCAAGGGCGTTGGCAAGGAACAAGGAAGTGGACGTGATGGTGGTGCAGGCAGAGGCCGAGGTCGTGGGCAAGCTCTAATTTTGCCACAACAAAGGGCCACATCTAGTCGCTCGCACGTCCTGTCCCAAATTCTTGGGGACCGCAGCAGTACACCGCTCTTGAACCAAGACCAGTGTCAACAGGTTGTTAGTTGGATAGCGGATAATGCTTCCAGTCAGATTGGCACCACCACAAACACTCTGTCTTCCACACGGTCAAGTGTCAGTAGCCGTGATACTGCACCGCACATTTCAGAACCTGATCCTCCTTCCTACCACAAGGCTGAGTACACGTCCTCGGACATTAATGATCCCACACTTGGACACTCGGAAGAGCTGTTCACGTTTCCATTCGCACATTCTGGCCTCTCGCCAGCTCATGTTGAAGTGGGTCATGAGGAGATCGTATGTACAGATGGCCAAATATTTGAGCAGCCACGTTCTCACGAAGTTGGCAACGTGTCTCAACAAGGGGTGGACGATGATGAGACACAATTGTCAGGAAGTCAGGAGGAGGAGCAGGGTGCGGAAGAGGAAGACGACGTGGTGGATGATCCAGTAACTGACCCAACCTGGCAGGAGGATATGCAGAGCGAGGACAGCAGTGCACAGGGGGAGGGAGGCGTAGCATCCCAACAGGCAGTAAGAAGCAGGGTGGTGGCTCCAGGCAGAAGTCAGGCAACCGTTCCCCGGAACAACAACACGACACAAGGTGCCTGTACAAATGTTAGGTCTTCCCGAGTCTGGCAGTTTTTTAAGTTGGATCCAGATGATTCTAAAAAGGCCATTTGCAACACCTGCCGTGCCAGCATCAGCAGGGGTACCAAAACTAGCAGCCTGACCACCACCAGCATGATCAGGCACATGTCAGCCAAGCACCCGACTTTGTGGGAAGTACAACAGAGTCGAGGAGCAGTGCTTGCTAATGTCACTGCTACGTCTTCGCTGGTTGTGCATGCGAGCCAATCCCCTGTCCATGCTGCCTGCGAACAAGCCTCCTCCGGTCCTGCACCTGCAGTTGCCTACTCAGAAATAACACCATCATCAAGCACGTCCTTGTCCCAGCGCAGCGTTCAGTTATCCATTCAGCAAACCTTTGAACGCAGGCGCAAATACACTGCCAACACCCCACATGCCACAGTTCTAAATACTAACATTTCGCGACTGCTTGCGCTGGAAATGTTGCCTTTTAGGCTGGTGGAGACAGAAGCATTCCGCGACCTGATGGCGGCAGCTGTCCCACGTTACTCGGTCCCCAGCCGCCACTATTTCTCCCGGTGTGCCGTCCCCGCGTTGCATAACCACGTGTCACAAAACATCACACGTGCCCTGAACAACGCTGTTTCACCCAAAGTCCACCTAACCACAGACACGTGGACAAGTGCTTGTGGGCAAGGCCGCTACATCTCGTTGACGGCACACTGGGTTAATATTGTGGAAGCTGGGACCCAGTCTGAGCGAGGGACGGAACACGTCCTTCCCACACCAAGGTTTGCAGGCCCTACCTCAGTCAGTGTTTCACCCACACTCTACAGCTCCGGAATGTCATGCTCTTCAGCCTCCTCCTCCTCCTGCGCATCCTCATCCACTGTACCCTCCACACCAGTCCCAAGCTGGAAGCACTGCAGCACTGCCTCGGCGAAGCGGCAACAGGCTGTGCTGAAGCTAATCTGCATAGGTGACAAACCCCACAATGCAGAAGAGCTGTGGACAGCTCTGAAACAGCAGGCAGATCACTGGCTCACACCTCTGAACCTAAAGCCAGGAAAGGTCGTGTGTGACAATGGCCGGAACCTGGTGGCGGCTTTGAGGCGAGGCCAGCTGACACATGTTCCATGCGTGGCCCATGTGCTCAACCTCGTGGTTCAGCGGTTTCTAAAGTCATACCCAGAGCTGTCTGATCTGCTGGTAAAAGTTCGCCGCCTGTCTGCACATTTTCGAAAGTCACCTACTGCTTCAGCCGGCCTTGCCGGCTTTCAGCGCAGTTTGCATCTTCCGGCTCACAGACTGGTGTGTGATGTCCCCACGCGTTGGAATTCAACTCTGCACATGTTGGTCAGGATATGTGAGCAGAAGAGGGCAGTTGTTGAGTACCTGCATCACCTAAGCCGTCGGGAAATGGGTCAAACTCCACACATAACACCTGAGGAGTGGAGATGGATGTCCGACCTATGTACCATCCTCCAAAACTTTGAGGACTCCACCAAGATGGTGAGTGGTGATGACGCCATTATTAGCGTCACCATACCGCTACTCTGCCTTCTAAAACGGTCTCTGCTCAAAGCCAAACATGATGCATTGCAGGCGGAGCGCGATGAGTTGCAGCAAGAAACAGTAGTGGGTGTGGGTGATAACACACAGCCCAGCCTCGTCTCATCACAACGTGCAGTGGAGGACTATGACGAGGAGGAGGATGAAGACATGGAGCAAATCTCCGGCCAAATTGAGGATATGACATGCACACCAGTCATATCCTCGGTTCAGCGTGGCTGGCCAGAGGACAGGGTAGATGAGGAGGAGGAGGAGGAGGAGGAGGAGGACAGCATGTTCAGTCAACGTGTTGGTCAGGCTACTGAAGTCCTGGCTGTTAAGAGTCTGGCGCACATGGCTGACTTTATGGTAAGCTGCCTGTCTCGTGACCCTCGCGTTAAGAACATCTTGGCCGACAATCATTACTGGTTGGTAACACTGTTAGACCCACGCTACAAGGAGAACTTTATGTCTCTTATTCCCGAGGCGGAGAGGTCAACCAAAATGCAGCAGTTCCGGAAGGCCATAGTCACGGAAGTAGGCAAAGCATTCCCCTCACAAAACGCTAGCGGCATAGGTCAGGAATCAGTGGACAACCAAGGCGTACAGCCGAGAGAGGCACAAGTCCAATCCGCCAGAGGTAGGGGAACAGTCTTTAAGATGTGGGACAGTTTTCTCAGCCCCTCACGTACCACAGCCCCTGAGGTGCGGGGTAGTGCCACAAGAAATCCTAAGTTTGCCCAGATGCTCAAGGAGTACCTTGCAGATCGAACAACTGTACTCCGACATTCCTCTGTGCCTTACAATTATTGGGTATCCAAGGTGGACACGTGGCATGAATTGGCTCTCTACGCCTTGGAAGTCCTGGCCTGCCCTGCCGCTAGCGTTTTGTCAGAGCGTGTTTTTAGTGCCGCAGGTGGAATCATTACAGATAAACGCACCCGCCTGTCAACTGAAAATGCTGACAGGCTGACTCTGATCAAGATGAACAAGGGTTGGATTGGGCCAGACTTCACCACACCACCAGCAAATGAGAGCGGAATTTAAAGTTTGTAACGGGAATTTGCCATGTACCTCCAGTCACCCATGGGTACACACTTCTGGACTTTGGATAATCGCTGGACTGCTCCTCCTTCTCCTCATGCGCCACCATGATGACCGTTACAAGAGTTAGGCCTTTGTTTCAGGTATACCCCCAGTGGTAAATTTTTTCGCCCATTCTTTGCAGAATGGACATTACAACGACAGGAGACCCGCTCCTTTGCAATGGGAACAATGTTTTGAGGCCCTCATGCACGTCTCTATGCAGGGACAACGTGGAGCCTCCCAATTTTTGGCTGCCCTGTCAAAGGGCTATACTATAATACACCCACTTCCTGACAATGGACACTTAATGTTTTGAGGCCCTCATGCACGTCTCTATCCAGGGACAACGTGGAGCCTCCCAATTTTTGGCTGCCCTGCCAAAGGGCTATACTACAAAAGACCCACTTCCTGACAATGGACACTTAATGTTTTGAGCCCCTCATGCACGTCTCTATCCAGGGACAACGTGCAGCCTCCCAATTTTTGGCTGCCCTGCCTAAGGGCTATACTATAATACACCCACTTCCTGACAATGGACACTTAATGTTTTGAGGCCCTCATGCACGTCTCTATCCAGGGACAACGTGGAGCCTCCCAATTTTTGGCTGCCCTGCCAAAGGGCTATACTACAAAAGACCCACTTCCTGACAATGGACACTTAATGTTTTGAGGCCCTCATGCACGTCTCTATCCAGGGACAACGTGGAGCCTCCCAATTTTTGGCTGCCCTGCCTAAGGGCTATACTATAATACACCCACTTCCTGACAATGGACACTTAATGTTTTGAGGCCCTCATGCACGTCTCTATCCAGGGACAACGTGGAGCCTCCCAATTTTTGGCTGCCCTGCCAAAGGGCTATACTATAATACACCCACTTCCTGACAATGGACACTTAATGTTTTGAGGCCCTCATGCACGTCTCTATCCAGGGACAACGTGGAGCCTCCCAATTTTTGGCTGCCCTGCCAAAGGGCTATACTACAAAAGACCCACTTCCTTCCAATGGGCACTTCAGGTTTACAGGCCCTCATGCACGTCTCTATCCAGGGACAACGTGGAGCCTCCCAATTTTTGGCTGCCCTGCCTAAGGGCTATACTATAATACACCCACTTCCTGACAATGGACACTTAATGTTTTGAGGCCCTCATGCATGTCTCTATCCAGGGACAACGTGGAGCCTCCCAATTTTTGGCTGCCCTGCCAAAGGGCTATACTACAAAAGACCCACTTCCTTCCAATGGGCACTTCAGGTTTACAGGCCCTCATGCACGTCTCTATCCAGGGACAACGTGGAGCCTCCCAATTTTTGGCTGCCCTGCCAAAGGGCTATACTACAAAAGACCCACTTCCTTCCAATGGGCACTTCAGGTTTACAGGCCCTCATGCACGTCTCTATCCAAAGACAACGTGGAGCCTCCCAATTTTTGGCTGCCCTGCCTAAGGGCTATACTATAATACACCCACTTCCTGACACTGGACACTTAATGTTTTGAGGCCCTCATGCACGTCTCTATCCAGGGACAACGTGGAGCCTCCCAATTTTTGGCTGCCCTGCCTAAGGGCTATACTACAATAGACCCACTTCCTTACAATGGGCACTTCAGGTTTACAGGCCATCATGCACGTCTGTATGCAGGGGCATTGGTGAACCTCACAATTTTGGACTGCCCTGGCAAAGGAAAATACTACAAAGACTCAGTTCCTCAAAATGGGCACATTAGACTCAGAGGCCTTTATGTACGTCTCTTCTCAGGGACATCGGAGTGCCACACAATGTTTTACGTAAAATCTTTCATGTATTGATCTCAAAAAGTAACATACATTAGCTCTATCTCACTATTGGGTATGTGCCCTTAACATTTCCGCTATGAAAAATCATTTTGGTGTCATTTTGGAAGGTTTTCTGGTGAGTCCGTAAAAATGGCGTAAAACGCGGACAAAATTATTCACAGCTGTGACTTTTGAGTGATAAATGCTTCAAGGGGTCTTCCCCATGCTGTTGCCATGTCATTTGAGCACTCTTCGGAGACTTTTGTGCCATTTTTAGGGTTTCTACATGCTGCCGGTGGTCATTTCACAAAAATACTCGGGTCTCCCATAGGATAACATTGGGCTCGGTGCTCGGGCCGAGTACACGAGTATCTTGGGAGGCTCGGCCCGAGCTTTGAGCACCCGAGCTTTTTAGTACTCGCTCATCACTACTAATAAACCTAAAAAATAAAAATAAATTGAATAAAAATCATGAATGTTGTGTTATAACAGGAAATTCGGTGTAAGAATGAATATCCGGGATGAGAGTTCAGCGAATGAGTTATAGAAATTGTTACAAAAAGGAGTGTGTACGGTTTATGCGTAAATTTTCAGAATGCGTACATGAAAATTATATGTATGTGAGAATGTCCCCCATGCTTTGTAAAAAGTTATTTATGAAAATGTAAATAAAATATATAAAAATGCCTAATTATTTAAAATTTATGAGAAAGATATATATGTATGGAAGAATGTTATAAGGTGTCCAAGAACCATAAAGAAAAAGGGTGCATATATAATGTTAGAGGTCTAGAGTTCCACCAGGCTATATCACCCCTAAAGAAATAGAAAGAAGACCTTACTACCTGTGTACCCCAAAAAAAGCTATATTTCTTAGCCAGGATTATGGTGGAGATATGCACAAGTGAAATAAGAATATAAAGTAATACAATAAGATTATAAAACCAATATGTGTGCATTCATGCACCACCCGGTACGCTACCCTTGCCAAATTGCTCACTCTAGATCCCCACACGATCCATGAAGCCGTTCCCCCGGTCACACCGCCTGCTGCCGGTTCCCACTCATCCCTGGGGGAGTTAGGCGAGTGGTATCGAGAGCTACATGTCGGCACTGATGATACCCCCATACACCACAAGGAAGGGGTATACCGGGTGGTACAGGAGTATGAGCGGGTTTTTAGCAAGCACCCTCTAGATTTTGGGCAGATTAAAGGGGTTCAACACCACATCCCTACCGGTACACACTCCCCTATTAAAGAGAGATACAGGCCTATTCCCCCTGCGCACTACCAATGCGCCAAAGACATGTTGAGGAACATGAAGGAGGCAGGGGTTATTAGGGACAGCTGTAGTCCCTGGGCCGCTCCGTTGGTGCTGGTTAAGAAGAAGGATGGCACCATGCGGATGTGTGTGGATTACCGGAAGATTAACCAGATAACGCATAAGGATGCTTACCCTCTGCCCCGCATCAAAGAGTCCCTGGCCTCGCTGAGAACCGCTAACTACTTCTCCACCCTTGACCTCACCAGCGGGTACTGGCAGGTGGCCGTGGCACCGGAAGACCGAGAGAAGACTGCCTATGGGACCGTTTTGCTGTACTTGGATGATGTGATTGTGTACTCACAGACGTATGAAGCCCACCTGGAGCACCTAGCCGAGGTGTTCGCGTCCCTTGCCAAGTATGGGATGAAGTTGAAGCCCTCAAAGTGTCATCTGCTGAAACCCAGAGTGCAGTACCTAGGACATGTGGTTGGTGCGGAAGGTGTCGCCCCCAACCCCGAGAAGATCACCGCCATCCAAGACTGGCCGAGACCGACCACAGTGAGGGAAGTGAGGCAGTTTCTGGGCCTGGTGGGATATTACCGTCGCTTCATTAAGGGGTACACAAAGATGGCTGCCCCCATGCAAGACCTCCTCGTAGGACAGACCAAGGGTGGTAGATCCCTAGTAGCCCCATTGGTGTGGGAAGAAAAGCATGAGGAATCCTTCCGCCAGCTGAGAACAGCCCTGACCGGAGAGGAAATCCTAGCGTACCCTGACTACAGCCGCCCATTCATCCTCTACACCGACGCCAGCAATGTGGGCTTGGGGGCTGTTCTATCCCAGGTCCAAGACAGAAGGGAAAAGGTAATAGCTTATGCTAGCCGAAAACTCCGACCGACTGAGAGGAACCCTGAGAACTACATCTCCTTCAAGCTTGAGCTCTTGGCACTGGTGTGGGCTATCACCGAGCGGTTCCGCCATTACCTGGCAGCAGCCAAGTTCACCGCGTACACAGACAATAACCTGCTGACCCATCTAGATACGGCCAAGCTGGGCGCGTTGGAGCAGCGGTGGGTGACCAGGTTAGCCAACTACGATTTCACCATCAAGTACCGGGCCGGCCGTACCAACGTCAATGCCAATGCACTCTCCCGGATGCCCCACCTGTCGGAAGAGGGGCCAGAGGATGATGACCTCGAAGAGATCGAGTTGCCTGCATTTCACCGGCCATTCACTGAGAAGGTGCACGTCTACCAACAACGGGTGAACCTGGATCCGCTGCCCCGACAGGACTGGCAGGAAGCTCAGGACCAGGCACCTGCTGTCCGCCTGGTCAAGACTCTAGTGGAACAGGGTTCTGCTGGGATAGACCCTGCTGCCCCTGCCGAAGCCCAACGTCTGTGGCAAGAACGGACCCGGCTATACCTACACCAGGGGAAGTTGTATCGCGAGCTGATTAATCCAAAGACTCACGAGAAGATCCGCCAGCTGGTGATTCCCCAGGCTAACGTGCCCACCGTCCTGCAAGCATACCATGATGGTGCAGTGCACTTCGGGTGGAAGAAGCTAGAGATGTTGTTAAGAGAGCGGTTCTATTGGAGTGGAATGCGGGAATCTGTGGAGGCCTGGTGCCGAGAATGTGGCCCTTGCGCATTGAGAAGGAAGGACGAGGCCAGCCAGAAGGCACCCCTACACCCGATCATTACACACCAACCGCTGGAGCTGGTTGCCCTTGACCATGTAAAGCTCACCCCCAGCCGAAGTGGGTACACCTACGCTCTGACCATCGTAGACCACTACTCGAGGTTCCTGGTGGTTGTCCCAGTTAAGGACTTAACCGGCCGCACCGCTGCTAAGGCTTTCCAGGCTTATTTCTGTTGACCGCATTGGTACCCGGAGAGGGTGCTTACCGACCAGGGTCCGGCCTTTGAAGCAGAGGTATTCCAGGAATTCTGCCAGTTGTACGGCTGCAAGAAAATCCGGACCACGCCTTACCACGCCCAAACCAATGGCATTTGTGAAAAGATGAACCACTTGGTCCTGGGCCTCCTCAAGACGTTACCACTGGAAGAGCGGAACCTGTGGCTGGAGAAGCTACCTGACCTGGTCGATATGTACAACAACATCCCTTCCAGCTCTACGAAATGCACTCCAGCATACCTGATGAGAGCTCGTCCCGGCCGGCTACCAGTGGATCTGGAAATGGGCTTGGAAGCTTCAGAAGCACTCCTGTCGACAGCTGAATGGGACACTCGGCGGAGGACACAGTACCGACAGGTCCAGGAGTATGTTGAAAAGAACTTGTGCCGGAGTCGGGGACAACAGGAGCAGTGCTTCAACAAGAAGGCGCCTGCCGGTTCCTTCCAATCTGGGGATGTAGTGCTGAAGCGGAAAAGAAGGGCCCACAAGCTGGATGATCAATGGGAAAAAACCCCGTATGTAGTCCAGCCCACAGGATGGGAGAATGGGAAGGCCTACCAGATCAGCTGTGACCAGGGGGGGACTTTGGCCACGGTTTCCCGAGACCACCTGAAGAAGTGCCCACCAGCATTGAGAGTAGCGGATGAGGCTCCAGTTCCCAGTCCAGTGGAGAAGGAAAAAGAGGTAATCCACACCATGATGGGTGATTTTCCAGCAGACTGGCCTACACAGAACGGTGCGGTGATCCTTCCAGTGATACTGTTCCCACAACCCGTGGATGAAGAAATGATGGAAACGGTTAACCGCGAGCCAGTGCCCAGGGATGTACCTGTACCCAGCTCCCCTACGCCTCCGCCTGCCCCACATGATAGCAGGGAGGAGGAACTGACTGTTCCCTCTGCCCCACTGCCTGTCACCACTGACACCGGACCCCGAAGGTCCACTCGCCCCAACCTAGGTAGACCCCCACTTAGGTACAGGGAAACTACTCTTTAAAAGGGGGGGGCTTTATGTGTTGAGTGTACCAGTTTTAAAGTTTTAAATGATAAGTAAAGATGATCAACCAAAGAAGTTTACCTGATTGAACCGTGATTAAACCGGCCGTTGCCGGCAACTGTTGTCCCCGTAGGGACTGTGCAACCATTGCGTAAGGAACTGCTTACGGACAAGCCCGAGAACTTGCAGGGCAACCACAAACTTAGTGCAATGTAAATAAAAATGTTTGTTGGCTTGACACCGTTACCGCCTCCGGAGAGGCTGATTTGGGAGGATGGGCCTGGAGGAAAGGGATGGCCTAGGCCCGCCACTACCGTAACCGGTGGCGATCCTCCGGGGGTTCAGGGGTCCCCTTGGACGTGGGCCCCCTGAAAGAGACAGAACCCGCTCGGGCAACTTGGTGCTGGACTGGGGTCAAGGGGTGCTGCCCGCTTCTTAGGGGCAGCATCAGGGCCAGGTTGTTTGGGTGGGAGAAGAGCGGAAGCTGTACCGTTGTAAAATGTTTATGATGCTTTTACATGTTTTACCGTTTTATTCTTTTTCAGTTGTGAAAATAAAACCGGTGATGGACGGGCAGCCCGCGGACGGTCTGCATTTTACTATAGGGGAATGTGGCGCCCTGGACAAGCCAGGTCGTCACAGGTACTACACCAACACACTCTACACTCCGGCTAGGCACACCGAAGCTAAACACAAATCCTAGTTGCCTTCCTCCAGGGGCTGATGTCCACACCAGGGGGTGGGCCAGGCGGTTGATCCCACCCACCGAGGAGTTCACAGTCCTGGAGGCGGGAAAAGGAGTCAGATTAGAGATCAGTTTTGGAGTTAGAGAAGTGAAGAGGAGAGGAGACTGACCGTGTCCGGGTGTGTGGCCCGGGCACTCAGCAAGGTTGGCAGACGGTGGTGACCTTCTGCAGGAGAGGCTGATTGGAGTGAACCGTACGGACCGGGGATGGGCGGTGGCCCGCCGGTACCAGATCGGGGAGTGAAGAGAAGCCAGCACCATCCGGCAGGGCCTACGGACCCCGACCAGGCTAGGAGTCGCCGTAAAACCGGTCAAATCCGTTAGCGACAGGAACCTCCAGGGTTTCCCAGCAGTCAAGACCCGATTGAAGGCAACAGCTCACACCGTAGAGGGAAGCACAGTCACCGCCAAGGCTACAGTTCCCAGGGCCAGAGCCTGCGGGCAAAAGGGGCTCCCTCAGCATCCATCCAAGCTGGGGAGCGGGTTACCGGTGGGAAGCCCGCTAGATTTTGGGGGAATAAAAGGGGTCCAACACCACATCCCCACAGGTGCACACCCACCCATCAAAGAGAGCTATAAGCCAATACCACCTTCACATTGCCAGTGTACCAAGGACATGTTGAGCAACATGAAGGCGGCTGGGGTTATCCGTGACAGTTGTAGCCTTTGGGCAGCTCTGTTGATCCTGTTAAAAAAGAAGGACGGCACCACTCCCCGTATTGAGGAATCGCTAGCTGCATTGAGAACTGCAAATTATTTTTCTACCCTTGATCTCACTAGTCACTATTGGCAAGTGTCCGTTGCTGAGGCAGACCGGGAGAAGACCGCCTTCGCCACCCCTATGGGTCTCTGCGAGTTCAAAAGCATGCCCTTCGAGCTGTGCAATGCGCCAGGAACCTTCCAGAGGCTGATGGAATGCTGCTTGGGACAAGATTTTAGGGTGTATAAAAAGGGAGATTAGATCCCGTGATCCCAACGTATTGTTACACCTCTATAAATCACTTGTAAGGCTACATCTGGAATATGGGAACCAGTTTTGGGCTCCACATTTTAATAAGGACATTCAGAAGTTAGAGTCAGTTCAAAGGTGGGCAACTAGACTACTACAAGGAATGGAAGGCCTCCCATATGATGACAAGTTGAAAAAGTTATTAAGTGATTATTGGCTGCAATGGGGCTTTCTGGCTGGTGCCAGCCTCTCTTCTTAGCACACAGGAACCACAATCCCTACACCATGCTTCAATGGATTCTCTCATCCCAGCCCAGTAAAACTACATATTTTACACAGTCATAAGCAGCCAAAAGGGATCTATTCTATTCAATTGCAAATGATCTAGATAAGACTGAGAATAAGATACTGCACGGGACATAGCAGAGTTGGTCAAGTTGAGTGGAGATGAGTTTGCTATTTGGCACAGCTTTTTGCATCAATAAAGCAAGTAAAAGGTGTGAAAGATAAAAAAAAGGGTGAAAGTGTGAAAAGTGAATTGGCCAAATTGAGGTGCATATAAAGTTTTTGCTTTCTTTCAATTCACTAATGGGGCTCATTTGAATCAGGTGAATTGAGTTCTGCTTTTGGAAACTGGGTTAAGAAGGGGTGCACCGGTCCTGGAGGTACTGCAATACCAGGTCAATGCGTGCAGTGGACAGAGCAAGATTTTTTCCATCTCCTTGTTCTAAAAATCCATTTAATATATGGTCCCCAGAGAGGGGACGTATCAGATATTAAACTGATAAGAACAGATTTAATTTTTTTTTTTCTGTTTATCAGTAGGACTTCAAAATAACAAAGGTGATCGCCTCCCGTTGCCTGGGAACCGTCCAGGCACAAGAGGGCTATGTGTCACCAGAAGGCGCACACACTTCCTCAAGGCCGGCAGACGTGCAATCCCAGGCACCTTCCAGTACCGACCAAGGTAGCGTCCTCCGAAACTACACTTGATCTTAGCCAAAAGGCCGAGAAGCTATAACCCGAATTGGTTACGGCCTTGAGTGGCACCCTGGCCTATACCGGACACATCTTAGGGAGAGGGAGACAAACCCACGCCTACAGAAGACATTTTGTCACCCAAGCCAACCCTTGAAAAGGCTGTTTTGCAGAGCAAAAACAAGAAGAATGGTGCTTTTTGCAGCCGCCGCCCACTGCAATGAATCTGAATAACTCCTCCTTTTGGACACAAGCACCTCCCCTCCCCCTTGCAGTCTTTCCAATTCATGATACAAAAAGACGGACGGACAGGACAGGACAGGACAGGCTGCCTGACTTTCCGTCACTGCCACCCTTTGCCATCCTTGCCCGTAGAAAGCCCTTTCATCATCCCCAAACCCTAATCTTTTCCCTTCCCTTCCCAGATGCGTCTCACTCCCTTTCATTAGGAAGTGAGGTAATTCTTGTGTTGGGGTCGCAGGACGTGGAATTCAGGTCTCCCTAACAGGTAACGGACATTAGTTATCTCTGTGGTGGTTCAGTGGGTTTACTGCTCTCATTGAAAGCTGGGTGGCATATTATGGTGCAACCCCAATAGTATTACAACCCGGTTCCTATCCACAATAACTTGGGAGTGTATTAAATAGATTGTGAATCCCAGAGTAGTATAGGATAATGTTATAATGGTATGTGCACTTTAGTATCACTTACCACATGATGTAACTATGTCTACTGTTTACTGAATAACCCTGCATTTGGAAAAAAGAAGTTTGAATTTTCATTAGAGCCTTATATATGTTTATTTCAAGTATAGGGCATTATGAATTCTTAATCCATTTGTTAATGCGGGCTTATGATTTTTCTGACCTGTTTTGACCAGTCCATGGGTACTATACAGTGGAGTTTTGTATATATGTAATTTTAATAGTGAAAATATCTAAATAAAGAAAAAGTATTTTTTATTTCTGACTCTCTTGAGCTTTTCTGAAAATCTGTATATCTATAACAGATTTTTGTGCGTTTGAATTTGTAATTGAAGCTTTACCACAGTGGTGGTGGGAGTATGTTACAAGAGGCAAAATTGTGAGTTACTTGTAAAGTATGCAGAAAATGAAATGTAGAACATATAACATCAACTGCTTAGGAACGCATCATAGGTTAGTACTTAAAAGGATATTGTCATGTTCTAGTCATAATGCAAGCTGGACATTTTTCATGTTACCCTGTAATCGCCGGCCTGTTCTAATGCTCACAAGCCAAGATATAGGCTCAGCTGCTAAGGCTTCCCTCTGCCTTCTGAATGAAACTTGAATATGTCTGGGTCACTGTGTATATAGCAGGTGCTCAGAAAAAATAAGAGTCAATTCAATAGAAATAGCTCTGGCACACTATAGTGATCAATAACGTAAGAAAAGAACTCTTGGAATGCTGAAAATTCTTTATTTGTGCAAAAGGATAATTCATCCAACGTTTCGACCTTGTTTTTAGGTCTTTATCAAGGATAAAGTTATCTAAGATCATAAAGGGTTACAAAACCATATAAACACGTAATTAGTACATAGTACAACATAACAGTACAATATATTGCTACTTGAGAGTACAATGGGTCAAATGACCATGATGCACATACAAAAAATTTTTCCAAAGCCATAGTGAAAACATTTGTACTGAGGAAAGAAAATTTCCACATGACCTATCTGGAGAAACATTCTGGATCAAACAACCAAAAATAGTCAAGCAGGTAAATACACACCTATATGGATAACAGGATGATATGTGTTCAATTGTATAGCGTCATTGCCATTAAGGTACAAATGGAAAACTTGCAATCCTATATAGTGAAGGAAATGAACACATATCATATCAAAGAACACAGGAACATGGGTGTGAGAAAAACCTCAATGTTTATACTTTGTTCTTTATAATGGTGTGAACATGTATATGTCTCAGTACCTTATGCACTTGAGAATTCTAGTGAGTAGATCATGAAAGCCTATTTCAGAACTGGAATCGGTAAATAATTGTAGGTGGAATCTAAATGAAAAGATGGTACAAGTGTTATCATGACACGTGGGCTATAACACAATGGACCGTGTGACAAAGAAGAAAGGAGAGAAAGAAGAGGAAGAAAATGCAACTACCTGTAACATTACGTGATAGTCACTGGTAAGTATCACTTGACAATTCAAGTGAAAAAGGATTCCTTTATTAAAGGGTTCTCAGTCGCCTCAGGATCATGAAATACTAGGGTAAATGATATGAGAATGGGTAAGAAGCACCACTAAAGGAAATATGAGATGCAGGACATATATCTATAAACCCCTGAACTACATGATAGAAATAAAAAGAAGAAAAAAGAAAAAAAAGAAGAAAGAAGAAGAACACATAGAATGCGGAAAGAGAATGGGTACAACTACCTGAGTTACTGCAGGGAGGCCCCTGGTTGGTATTGTGAGGGTTAGTGGAATTCCTTCACTGAAGGGTTCTCAGTTGCCTCAGGTTCGTGAAAAATGCTATAGACAAATAATGCCCGGAGAAAAGGGGTTCATATACAGCGAATAATGTTAATACAAGGTACATGTGTCACATGTAATAGTATATATATATATATTGTACTAAGCTCTACACCAGAAATAGAAAGTAGTCCCTCTGCCTTCTGTCTAGGTGCCCTGAGTTATGTCCTGTAAACTGTCACAGGGACCCAGACACACATGTGTAGTAGGGGAATATCCCTGCTGAGATGCCAGTGCTAGAGCACTCGTTTGCTGTGGAGTTGAACGCTATGTGAGCAGTTCTTACCTTCAATGAGCAGAAGTCTCTTTTTTCAGATTTCAATATCTCTGTGGGTATCTGGCAGAAATATGGAATACTCTTTACTGCTAAGACCCTGTACACCACTCCCACTAAAGGGGGCTTTACACGCTGCGACATCGCTAATGCGGAGTCGTTGGGGTCACGGAATTTGTGACGCACATCCGGCCGCATTAGCGATGTTGCTGCGTGTGACACCGATGAGCGATTTTGCATCGCTGCAAAAACGTGCAAAATCGCTCATCGGTGACATGGGTCTCCATTCTCGATTATCGTTACTGCAGCAGTAACGATGTAGTTCGTCGCTCCTGCGGCAGCACACATCGCTCCGTGTGACACCGCAGAAACGAGGAACCTCTCCTTACCTGCCTCCCAGCCGCTATGAGGAAGGAAGGAGGTGGGCGGGATGTTCCGGCCACTCATCTCCGCCCCTCCGCTGCTATTGGGCGGTCGCTCAGTGATGTCGCTGTGACGCCGCACGGACCGCCCCCTTAGAAAGGAGGCGGTTCGCCGGTCACAGCGACGTCGCCGGGCAGGTAAGTATGTGTGACGGGTGTGGTCGGTGTTGTGCAGCATGGGCAGCGATTTGCCCGTGTCGCGCAACAGATGGGGGCGGGTATCCACACTAGCGATATCGGGACCGATATCGCAGTGTGTAAAGTAGCCTTTAATAAACTGTGTAAAGGATTTTAAGTAAAAATCCACAATAAACCAGCGCTAGATGGGTTTTTATAATTTTATTAATAGACCACAAATAAAAAATTTTTTGCTATCCTTGTTTCAAGACAGAGTATTTGATAATATACAATACACTGATTATTACTAAAACCAAGGACCACATAAAACAAGGACCACATAAAATAAAAAATGAAAGTAATGAGAATAAAATTCTTTTGTATAACCAATTAACTTCGAGGTGATACAATATTCACATTGATTTAGTTTTACCAGTCTAATGTAATGCCCCGGCCGGTGGCATATATTTTGTTTGGTTAATAATTTAGACTTATACAATGAAAGATGTACTATACCACCCCTGGCTAACTTACAAGTTTTAAGTTGTACAATATAAATTTGCGACGTTATATTCGCCCCCAGGGCCTGGGGGAATAAACCTCACAACAACTTGACCGCAAAAAACACCCCGGATTTCTCCGTTGATTAGGCTGGAACCGCTATGTACAGGATTGACCTGTTAGACTTCCAGAGCGGACGTTTTGAGGCCAGTGGCCGCGACTAGTGCTGGCTCTGGGGGAGATGTATGGTTACCGACATCCCTCTTTACAGAGCCTTTATAACACTTCACAAGGCCACAAACCAGCCGGTCCCGTATTCTCCCAAATGTACTTTCGAAATCAAGCAGTACGAAGCCACTGAAAGCACCAAGATGTTGGCTGCGGACAACAATAAGATCAGCGGTAACTACTCAGCCTCTCCAGCGGGCAGTCCAGACAGTATCCAGTGTAAGCTGACTGATTCCACACAGGAGGAAGTTGCTTGGCAGGTTAGCACCACACAAGGCTCCGATCCGCTTCCAAACGAGCAATGCAGAACCGCTGGAGGTACCAATGTATCCTGGTTGCAGACAAAGGAAATGTCAGCGGTAACCTCTCAACCTCTCCAGCAGGCAATCCGTACCGTGTCCAGTGGAAGCCGGTTGATTCCACACGAGGGAGAGATTACTTGGCAGGTTATCACCGCACAGGTGAGGTAGGCAAAAACAGAGTCCTGATCCGACGCGCGTTTCGGGGGCGTGTAACGGCCCCCTTCCTCAAGGATAACTCAGCTGTTGCCTAGAGCACTATTTATGCATATATTTAATTGGTTATAATTTGCATAAAATTAAACAATGTTTAAATTCAACCAACATTCAATGACCACTACATATATCAATTTGTGAAAGACCGTTCATAATAGCCATATAATATAATTATGTGCAAAGGTTTTTCTAAAGGTTTTTCTAAAAAGACCTATATATAGCCTTGCTTGTATCATCATATACTGGGAAGACAATGTGTATATATGCATATGCTTTTTTTCAACAATAAATTTAACAAAAGGACATCATAAAGGTGTAATATAAATTTGCTATAATATGAAAAGCCCCTTATATCTACATCAACCTTGGGCAAGTGAAGCACCAATTTTAATATATATTATGCATATATACACATATATCTCCATGACAATCGCTTTTTTTTTTTTTTTTTCCTTCTCTCCGTATTATTATCAGTACCTATTACTCCTCTACCTATAAAAATATAAATTAATTAAAAGCAAACAGTTCTATATCATTATTGAGTCCATATGGTTTCAAGGTGTTCAATTCAAAAATCCATTGGCTTTCTGCTCGTGACATTTTTTTAATGAAATCGCCACCTCTCCAATCCTTAGTTATTTTTTGTACGCCCCATACTTGGGATCCTTTAAAGGACCCTCCATGTTTTAACACATAATGTCTGGATAGGGGGTGCTTAGTACATTTATTTTTAACACTTCTAATGTGCTCACCCACCCTTTTCCATAGGGGTCTAATAGTTCTCTCAATGTATTTTTTCTGACAGGGACATTGAATGCAATATACTACTCCCTTTGATTGACATGTAATAAATTCTCTAATCATGACTTCTGACTGCCCCTGTAAGAAGGATTTCCGTGAAATATTTTTTGTACTCTTACATACTATACAGCTTTTGCATGGAAAAAAACCTTTCAGGCCAAATAATCCTCCCTTATTAGGTGCTGTAAGATTACGTATGGTGGGTGCCACTAAATTGCCAATATTGTTTGCCTTCCTATATATGAATATAACGTTGCAAACTTATATTGTACAACTTAAAACTTGTAAGTTAGCCAGGGGTGGTATAGTACATCTTTCATTGTATAAGTCTAAATTATTAACCAAACAAAATATATGCCACCGGCCGGGGCATTACATTAGACTGGTAAAACTAAATCAATGTGAATATTGTATCACCTCGAAGTTAATTGGTTATACAAAAGAATTTTATTCTCATTACTTTCATTTTTTATTTTATGTGGTCCTTGTTTTATGTGGTCCTTGGTTTTAGTAATAATCAGTGTATTGTATATTATCAAATACTCTGTCTTGAAACAAGGATAGCAAAAAATTTTTTATTTGTGGTCTATTAATAAAATTATAAAAACCCATCTAGCGCTGGTTTATTGTGGATTTTTACTTAAAATCCTTTACATAGTTTATTAAAGGCTACTTTACACACTGCGATATCGGTCCCGATATCGCTAGTGTGGATACCCGCCCCCATCTGTTGCGCGACACGGGCAAATCGCTGCCCATGCTGCACAACACCGACCAGACCCGTCACACATACTTACCTGCCCGGCGACGTCGCTGTGACCGGCGAACCGCCTCCTTTCTAAGGGGGCGGTCCGTGCGGCGTCACAGCGACGTCACTGAGCGACCGCCCAATAGCAGCGGAGGGGCGGAGATGAGTGGCCGGAACATCCCGCCCACCTCCTTCCTTCCTCATAGCGGCTGGGAGGCAGGTAAGGAGAGGTTCCTCGTTTCTGCGGTGTCACACGGAGCGATGTGTGCTGCCGCAGGAGCGACGAACTACATCGTTACTGCTGCAGTAACGATAATCGAGAATGGAGACCCATTTCACCGATGAGCGATTTTGCACGTTTTTGCAGCGATGCAAAATCGCTCATCGGTGTCACACGCAGCAACATCGCTAATGCGGCCGGATGTGCGTCACAAATTCCGTGACCCCAACGACTCCGCATTAGCGATGTCGCAGCGTGTAAAGCCCCCTTTAGTGGGAGTGGTGTACAGGGTCTTAGCAGTAAAGAGTATTCCATATTTCTGCCAGATACCCACAGAGATATTGAAATCTGAAAAAAGAGACTTCTGCTCATTGAAGGTAAGAACTGCTCACATAGCGTTCAACTCCACAGCAAACGAGTGCTCTAGCACTGGCATCTCAGCAGGGATATTCCCCTACTACACATGTGTGTCTGGGTCCCTGTGACAGTTTACAGGACATAACTCAGGGCACCTAGACAGAAGGCAGAGGGACTACTTTCTATTTCTGGTGTAGAGCTTAGTACAATATATATATATATACTATTACATGTGACACATGTACCTTGTATTACCATTATTCGCTGTATATGAACCCCTTTTCTCCGGGCATTATTTGTCTATAGCATTTTTCACGAACCTGAGGCAACTGAGAACCCTTCAGTGAAGGAATTCCACTAACCCTCACAATACCAACCAGGGGCCTCCCTGCAGTAACTCAGGTAGTTGTACCCATTCTCTTTCCGCATTCTATGTGTTCTTCTTCTTTCTTCTTTTTTTTCTTTTTTCTTCTTTTTATTTCTATCATGTAGTTCAGGGGTTTATAGATATATGTCAGGCATCTCATATTTCCTTTAGTGGTGCTTCTTACCCATTCTCATATCATTTACCCTAGTATTTCATGATCCTGAGGCGACTGAGAACCCTTTAATAAAGGAATCCTTTTTCATTTGAATTGTCAAGTGATACTTACCAGTGACTATCACGTAATGTTACAGGTAGTTGCATTTTCTTCCTCTTCTTTCTCTCCTTTCTTCTTTGTCACACGGTCCATTGTGTTATAGCCCACGTGTCATGATAACACTTGTACCATCTTTTCATTTAGATTCCACCTACAATTATTTACCGATTCCAGTTCTGAAATAGGCTTTCATGATCTACTCACTAGAATTCTCAAGTGCATAAGGTACTGAGACATATACATGTTCACACCATTATAAAGAACAAAGTATAAACATTGAGGTTTTTCTCACACCCATGTTCCTGTGTTCTTTGATATGATATGTGTTCATTTCCTTCACTATATAGGATTGCAAGTTTTCCATTTGTACCTTAATGGCAATGACGCTATACAATTGAACACATATCATCCTGTTATCCATATAGGTGTGTATTTACCTGCTTGACTATTTTTGGTTGTTTGATCCAGAATGTTTCTCCAGATAGGTCATGTGGAAATTTTCTTTCCTCAGTACAAATGTTTTCACTATGGCTTTGGAAAAATTTTTTGTATGTGCATCATGGTCATTTGACCCATTGTACTCTCAAGTAGCAATATATTGTACTGTTATGTTGTACTATGTACTAATTACGTGTTTATATGGTTTTGTAACCCTTTATGATCTTAGATAACTTTATCCTTGATAAAGACCTAAAAACAAGGTCGAAACGTTGGATGAATTATCCTTTTGCACAAATAAAGAATTTTCAGCATTCCAAGAGTTCTTTTCTTACGTTATTGATCACTATAGTGTGCCAGAGCTATTTCTATTGAATTGACTCTTATTTTTTCTGAGCACCTGCTATATACACAGTGACCCAGACATATTCAAGTTTCATTCAGAAGGCAGAGGGAAGCCTTAGCAGCTGAGCCTATATCTTGGCTTGTGAGCATTAGAACAGGCCGGCGATTACAGGGTAACATGAAAAATGTCCAGCTTGCATTATGACTAGAACATGACAATATCCTTTTAAGTACTAACCTATGATGCGTTCCTAAGCAGTTGATGTTATATGTTCTACATTTCATTTTCTGCATACTTTACAAGTAGTAGAATTTGCTTTGATATAGGCAACTGGATTTTCACAATGAAAAGGCAAAGGATAACGCCCGAAAAAGACGCCATACATTATGTCAGTGCCATCACTGACAAACCTGGATTGACCATGAAATACATCAATCCCCTTAAAGGTGAGTTAAAACAAGTTTTAACTAAATTGCCTTAATATTGTCATGCATTAGAATGACTGTCTTAGGTAATGATAAATATTTTCTACAGGAAGAGGAGTGTTTGCTGAAACTGAAATCGAAAAAGGGAGTTTTGTTGCAGAATATCGAGGCGAGCTCACGTATGCACTTACGATGGTAGACAACTACTCGAGATTTATGGTTGTGGTACAAGTCAAAGATCTAATGGCCCATACTGCAGCGAAGGTCTTCCAAGCACACTTATGCAGACCTCATGGCTACTCAGAGAGAGTCCTCACAGATCAAGGCACAGCCTTTGAAGCGGAAATCTTCAAGGACTTCTGCAGCTTTTACCGATGCAGGAAGATGCGCACTACACCCTACCATGCTCAAACCAATGGTTATCAACCTGCTCAGGACTTTACCCCATATTCCAGATGTGGCCTTACAAGTGATTTATAGAGGGGTAACAATACGTTGGGATCACCGGATCTAATCTCCCTTTTTATACACCCTAAAATGTTGTTTGCTTTAGAATAAACAATAACATCATAAAGGTATAGCAGTACCGTTTCAAAGTTTCGGTGTCCCAAGCAGCATTCCATCAGCCTCTGGAAGGTTCCTGGCAAATTGCACAGCTCGAAGGGCATGCTTTTGAACTCGCAGAGACCCATCGGGGTGGCAAAGGCGGTCTTCTCCCGGTCTGCCTCAGCAACGGACACTTGCCAATAGCGACTAGTGAGATCAAGGGTAGAAAAATAATTTGCAGTTCTCAATGCAGCTAGCTATTCCTCAATACAGGGGAGTGGTGCTGTCCTTCTTCTTTAACAGGACCAACGGAGCTGCCCAGAGGCTACAACTGTCACGGATAACCCCAGCCTCCTTCATGTTGCTCAACATGTCCTTGGTACACTGGTAATGTGCAGGTAGTTTTGGCTTATATCTCTCTTTGATGGGTGGGTGTGCACTTGTGGGGATGTAGTGTTTGACCCCTTTTATTCTTCAAAAGTCTAGCGGATGTTTGCTGAAGACTTGCTCGTATTCTTGCACTAGCCTGTAGACCCCCTTCTTGTGATGTGAAGGTGTGGAGTCAGTGCCTACGTGTAATTCCTTACACCACTCCTCTGGCTGACTTGGTGAGCTGTCACTGAATGGGTGGGCTGAAGCAATGGTGGATGCTGCTGTTTGGATAGCATGTGTATCTACTGAGAACAGCTTATCAATGGTGGCAAATCGGAGCAGCTTAATCTCTTGCTCTCCGCAGTTCAACACTCTCATGGGCACTCTTCCCTTCCATATTAATGAATAAAACTATGATGTAAATAGCATATAGATACCCCACAAATGCAGATAAAAGTAGGTTATGGGAAAAGGGGGAAGAGAGAAACAGGAAAATAGTGGAATAAAGTATACCTTCCAGGTGGGAGAGGAAATGGCAGCACAGCCAGTGGAGGTGAAGCAAGGGGAGCCTGCAACTAAAGAGTTGAGAGCGTTATCACATGGTGACTGAGCCTGATTGTAACGGGAGCATAGAGGTGCCGATCCTGTCTTACCTGCGTTGGTGTAGAAGTGGGTGTCCTGTGGTGGAGTCAGTTATGTGCAGTGGTGGCCGTGGGTTCTTTTATGTGCGACCGTAGTAATAACTGCGCCCACTTCCTGTATGGGAGTGGAATGCAGTGAGGGTAATGGAACGCACGCCTGCGCATTTGTGTTTAACGTCGCGCATGTGCAGAACGGAGAAAAGGCTGCGCTCACTTCCTAATGAAAGGGAGTGAGACGCATCTGGGAAGGGAAGGGAAAAGATTAGGGTTTGGGGATGATGAAAGGGCTTTCTACGGGCAAGGATGGCAAAGGGTGGCAGTGACGGAAAGTCAGGCAGCCTGTCCTGTCCTGTCCTGTCCGTCCGTCTTTTTGTATCATGAATTGGAAAGACTGCAAGGGGGAGGGGAGGTGCTTGTGTCCAAAAGGAGGAGTTATTCAGATTCATTGCAGTGGGCGGCGGCTGCAAAAAGCACCATTCTTCTTGTTTTTGCTCTGCAAAACAGCCTTTTCAAGGGTTGGCTTGGGTGACAAAATGTCTTCTGTAGGCGTGGGTTTGTCTCCCTCTCCCTAAGATGTGTCCGGTATAGGCCAGGGTGCCACTCAAGGCCGTAACCAATTCGGGTTATAGCTTCTCGGCCTTTTGGCTAAGATCAAGTGTAGTTTCGGAGGACGCTACCTTGGTCGGTACTGGAAGGTGCCTGGGATTGCACGTCTGCCGGCCTTGAGGAAGTGTGTGCGCCTTCTGGTGACACATAGCCCTCTTGTGCCTGGACGGTTCCCAGGCAACGGGAGGCGATCACCTTTGTTATTTTGAAGTCCTACTGATAAACAGAAAAAAAAAAAAATTAAATCTGTTCTTATCAGTTTAATATCTGATACGTCCCCTCTCTGGGGACCATATATTAAATGGATTTTTAGAACAAGGAGATGGAAAAAATCTTGCTCTGTCCACTCCACGCATTGACCTGGTATTGCAGTACCTCCAGGACCGGTGCACCCCTTCTTAACCCAGTTTCCAAAAGCAGAACTCAATTCACCTGATTCAAATGAGCCCCATTAGTGAATTGAAAGAAAGCAAAAACTTTATATGCACCTCAATTTGGCCAATTCACTTTACACACTTTCACCCTTTTTTTTATCTTTCACACCTTTTACTTGCTTTATTGATGCAAAAAGCTGTGCCAAATAGCAAACTCATCTCCACTCAACTTGACCAACTCTGCTATGTCCCGTGCAGTATCTTATTCTCAGTCTTATCTAGATCATTTGCAATTGAATAGAATAGATCCCTTTTGGCTGCTTATGACTGTGTAAAATATGTAGTTTTACTGGGCTGGGATGAGAGAATCCATTGAAGCATGGTGTAGGGATTGTGGTTCCTGTGTGCTAAGAAGAGAGGCTGGCACCAGCCAGAAAGCCCCATTGCAGCCAATAATCACTTAATAACTTTTTCAACTTGTCATCATATGGGAGGCCTTCCATTCCTTGTAGTAGTCTAGTTGCCCACCTTTGAACTGACTCTAACTTCTGAATGTCCTTTTTAAAATGTGGAGCCCAAAACTGGTTCCCATATTCCAGATGTAGCCTTACAAGTGATTTATAGAGGTGTAACAATACGTTGGGATCACGGGATCTAATCTCCCTTTTTATACACCCTAAAATCTTGTCCCAAGCAGCATTCCATCAGCCTCTGGAAGGTTCCTGGCGCATTGCACAGCTCGAAGGGCATGCTTTTGAACTCGCAGAGACCCATAGGGGTGGCGAAGGCGGTCTTCTCCCGGTCTGCCTCAGCAACGGACACTTGCCAATAGTGACTAGTGAGATCAAGGGTAGAAAAATAATTTGCAGTTCTCAATGCAGCTAGCGATTCCTCAATACGGGGAGTGGTGCCGTCCTTCTTTTTTAACAGGATCAACAGAGCTGCCCAAAGGCTACAACTGTCACGGATAACCCCAGCCGCCTTCATGTTGCTCAACATGTCCTTGGTACACTGGCAATGTGAAGGTGGTATTGGCTTATAGCTCTCTTTGATGGGTGGGTGTGCACCTGTGGGGATGTGGTGTTGGACCCCTTTTATTCCCCCAAAATCTAGCGGGCTTCCCACCGGTAACCCGCTCCCCAGCTTGGATGGATGCTGAGGGAGCCCCTTTTGCCCGCAGGCTCTGGCCCTGGGAACTGTAGCCTTGGCGGTGACTGTGCTTCCCTCTACGGTGTGAGCTGTTGCCTTCAATCGGGTCTTGACTGCTGGGAAACCCTGGAGGTTCCTGTCGCTAACGGATTTGACCGGTTTTACGGCGACTCCTAGCCTGGTCGGGGTCCGTAGGCCCTGCCGGATGGTGCTGGCTTCTCTTCACTCCCCGATCTGGTACCGGCGGGCCACCGCCCATCCCCGGTCCGTACGGTTCACTCCAATCAGCCTCTCCTGCAGAAGGTCACCACCGTCTGCCAACCTTGCTGAGTGCCCGGGCCACACACCCGGACACGGTCAGTCTCCTCTCCTCTTCACTTCTCTAACTCCAAAACTGATCTCTAATCTGACTCCTTTTCCCGCCTCCAGGACTGTGAACTCCTCGGTGGGTGGGATCAACCGCCTGGCCCACCCCCTGGTGTGGACATCAGCCCCTGGAGGAAGGCAACTAGGATTTGTGTTTAGCTTCGGTGTGCCTAGCCGGAGTGTAGAGTGTGTTGGTGTAGTACCTGTGATGACCTGGCTTGTCCAGGGCGCCACATTCCCCTATAGTAAAATGCAGACCGTCCGCGGGCTGCCCGTCCATCACCGGTTTTATTTTCACAACTGAAAAAGAATAAAACGGTAAAACATGTAAAAGCATCATAAACATTTTACAACGGTACAGCTTCCGCTCTTCTCCCACCCAAACAACCTGGCCCTGATGCTGCCCCTAAGAAGCGGGCAGCACCCCTTGACCCCAGTCCAGCACCAAGTTGCCCGAGCGGGTTCTGTCTCTTTCAGGGGGCCCACGTCCAAGGGGACCCCTGAACCCCCGGAGGATCGCCACCGGTTACGGTAGTGGCGGGCCTAGGCCATCCCTTTCCTCCAGGCCCATCCTCCCAAATCAGCCTCTCCGGAGGCGGTAACGGTGTCAAGCCAACAAACATTTTTATTTACATTGCACTAAGTTTGTGGTTGCCCTGCAAGTTCTCGGGCTTGTCCGTAAGCAGTTCCTTACGCAATGGTTGCACAGTCCCTACGGGGACAACAGTTGCCGGCAACGGCCGGTTTAATCACGGTTCAATCAGGTAAACTTCTTTGGTTGATCATCTTTACTTATCATTTAAAACTTTAAAACTGGTACACTCAACACATAAAGCCCCCCCCTTTTAAAGAGTAGTTTCCCTGTACCTAAGTGGGGGTCTACCTAGGTTGGGGCGAGTGGACCTTCGGGGTCCGGTGTCAGTGGTGACAGGCAGTGGGGCAGAGGGAACAGTCAGTTCCTCCTCCCTGCTATCATGTGGGGCAGGCGGAGGCGTAGGGGAGCTGGGTACAGGTACATCCCTGGGCACTGGCTCGCGGTTAACCGTTTCCATCATTTCTTCATCCACGGGTTGTGGGAACAGTATCACTGGAAGGATCACCGCACCGTTCTGTGTAGGCCAGTCTGCTGGAAAATCACCCATCATGGTGTGGATTACCTCTTTTTCCTTCTCCACTGGACTGGGAACTGGAGCCTCATCCGCTACTCTCAATGCTGGTGGGCACTTCTTCAGGTGGTCTCGGGAAACCGTGGCCAAAGTCCCCCCCTGGTCACGGCTGATCTGGTAGGCCTTCCCATTCTCCCATCCTGTGGGCTGGACTACATACGGGGTTTTTTCCCATTGATCATCCAGCTTGTGGGCCCTTCTTTTCCGCTTCAGCACTACATCCCCAGGTTGGAAGGAACCGGCAGGCGCCTTCTTGTTGAAGCACTGCTCCTGTTGTCCCCGACTCCGGCACAAGTTCTTTTCAACATACTCCTGGACCTGTCGGTACTGTGTCCTCCGCCGAGTGTCCCATTCAGCTGTCGACAGGAGTGCTTCTGAAGCTTCCAAGCCCATTTCCAGATCCACTGGTAGCCGGCCGGGACGAGCTCTCATCAGGTATGCTGGAGTGCATTTCGTAGAGCTGGAAGGGATGTTGTTGTACATATCGACCAGGTCAGGTAGCTTCTCCAGCCACAGGTTCCGCTCTTCCAGTGGTAACGTCTTGAGGAGGCCCAGGACCAAGTGGTCTTTTCACAAATGCCATTGGTTTGGGCGTGGTAAGGCGTGGTCCGGATTTTCTTGCAGCCGTACAACTGGCAGAATTCCTGGAATACCTCTGCTTCAAAGGCCGGACCCTGGTCGGTAAGCACCCTCTCCGGGTACCAATGCGGTCAACAGAAATAAGCCTGGAAAGCCTTAGCAGCGGTGCGGCCGGTTAAGTCCTTAACTGGGACAACCACCAGGAACCTCGAGTAGTGGTCTACGATGGTCAGAGCGTAGGTGTACCCACTTCGGCTGGGGGTGAGCTTTACATGGTCAAGGGCAACCAGCTCCAGCGGTTGGTGTGTAATGATCGGGTGTAGGGGTGCCTTCTGGCTGGCCTCGTCCTTCCTTCTCAATGCGCAAGGGCCACATTCTCGGCACAAGGCCTCCACAGATTCCCGCATTCCACTCCAATAGAACCGCTCTCTTAACAACATCTCTAGCTTCTTCCACCCGAAGTGCACTGCACCATCATGGTATGCTTGCAGGACGGTGGGCACGTTAGCCTGGGGAATCACCAGCTGGCGGATCTTCTCGTGAGTCTTTGGATTAATCAGCTCGCGATACAACTTCTCCTGGTGTAGGTATAGCCGGGTCCGTTCTTGCCACAGACGTTGGGCTTCGGCAGGGGCAGCAGGGTCTATCCCAGCAGAACCCTGTTCCACTAGAGTCTTGACCAGGCGGACAGCAGGTGACTGGTCCTGAGCTTCCTGCCAGTCCTGTCGGGGCAGCGGATCCAGGTTCACCCGTTGTTGGTAGACGTGCACCTTCTCAGTGAATGGCCGGTGAAATGCAGGCAACTCGATCTCTTCGAGGTCATCATCCTCTGGCCCCTCTTCCGACAGGTGGGGCATCCGGGAGAGTGCATTGGCATTGACGTTGGTACGGCCGGCCCGGTACTTGATGGTGAAATCGTAGTTGGCTAACCTGGTCACCCACCGCTGCTCCAACGTGCCCAGCTTGGCCGTATCTAGATGGGTCAGCAGGTTATTGTCTGTGTACGCGGTGAACTTGGCTGCTGTCAGGTAATGGCGGAACCGCTCGGTGATAGCCCACACCAGTGCCAAGAGCTCAAGCTTGAAGGAGATGTAGTTCTCAGGGTTCCTCTCAGTCGGTCGGAGTTTTCGGCTAGCATAAGCTATTACCTTTTCCCTTCTGTCTTGGACCTGGGATAGAACAGCCCCCAAGCCCACATTGCTGGCGTCGGTGTAGAGGATGAATGGGCGGCTGTAGTCAGGGTACGCTAGGATTTCCTCTCCGGTCAGGGCTGTTCTCAGCTGGCGGAAGGATTCCTCATGCTTTTCTTCCCACACCAATGGGGCTACTAGGGATCTACCACCCTTGGTCTGTCCTACGAGGAGGTCTTGCATGGGGGCAGCCATCTTTGTGTACCCCTTAATGAAGCGACGGTAATATCCCACCAGGCCCAGAAACTGCCTCACTTCCCTCACTGTGGTCGGTCTCGGCCAGTCATCATAGTATCATAGTTTTAAGGTTGAAGGGAGACTCTAAGTCCATCTAGTTCAATCCGTAGCCTAACATGTTGATCCAGAGGAATGCAAAAAACCCCAATGTGGCAAACAAGTTCCAATGGGGAAAAAATTTCCTTCCTGACTCCACATCCAGCAATCAGACTAGTTCCCTGGATCAATACCCTGTCATAAAATCTAATATACATAACTGGTTATATTAAATTTTTCAAGAAAGGCATCCAGGCTCTGCTTAAATGTTAGTAGTGAATCACTCATTACAACATCATGCGGCAGAGAATTCCATAGTCTCACTGCTCGTACAGTAAAGAATCCTCGTCTGTGATTATGATTAAACCTTCTTTCCTCAAGACGTAGCGGATGCCCCCGTGTTCCAGTCGCAGGCCTAGGTGTAAATAGATCTTTGGAAAGGTCTCTGTACTGTCCCCTCATATATTTATACATTGTGATTAGATCTCCCCTAAGCCTTCGTTTTTCCAGACTAAATAACCCCAAGTTTAATAACCTGTCTTCGTATTGCATCCCCCCCATTCCTCTAATAATCTTGGTCGCTCTTCTTTGCACCCTCTCCAGTTCAGCTATGTCCTTCTTATATATCGGTGACCAGAATTGTACACAGTATTCTACGTGCGGTCGCACTAGTGACTTGTACAGAGGTAGAACTATATTTTTTTCATGAACAGTTATACCTCTTTTAATACATCCCATTATTTTATTAGCCCTGGCAGCAGCTGCCTGACACTGTCCACTAAAGTGAAGTTTACCATCCACCCATACACCCAAGTCTTTTTCTGTGTCTGTTTTACCCAGTGTTCTACAATTAAGTACATAATCATAAATGTTATTTCCTCTACCCAAGTGCATGACCTTACATTTATCTACATTAAACTTCAATTGCCACTTCTCAGCCCAATCCTCCAATTTACATAAATCTCCCTGTAATATAAAATTATCCTCCTCTGTATTGATTACCCTGCAGAGTTTAGTATCATCTGCAAATATTGAAATTCTACTCCGCATGCCCCCAACAAGGTCATTTATAAATATGTTGAAAAGAAGCGGGCCCAATACTGACCCCTGTGGTACCCCACTATGAACTGAGACCCAGTCCGAGTACGTACCATTAATAACCACCCTTTGTTTCCTATCACTGAGCCAGTTTTTAACCCAGTTACACATATTTCCCCTATCCCCATTATTCTCATTTTATGTACCTTTTATGTACCTTATGTAGTCTTGGATGGCGGTGATCTTCTCGGGGTTGGGGGCGACACCTTCCGCACCAACCACATGTCCTAGGTACTGCACTCTGGGTTTCAGCAGATGACACTTTGAGGGCTTCAACTTCATCCCATACTTGGCAAGGGACGCGAACACCTCGGCTAGGTGCTCCAGGTGGGCTTCATACGTCTGTGAGTACACAATCACATCATCCAAGTACAGCAAAACGGTCCCATAGGCAGTCTTCTCTCGGTCTTCCGGTGCCACGGCCACCTGCCAGTACCCGCTGGTGAGGTCAAGGGTGGAGAAGTAGTTAGCGGTTCTCAGCGAGGCCAGGGACTCTTTGATGCGGGGCAGAGGGTAAGCATCCTTATGCGTTATCTGGTTAATCTTCCGGTAATCCACACACATCCGCATGGTGCCATCCTTCTTCTTAACCAGCACCAACGGAGCGGCCCAGGGACTACAGCTGTCCCTAATAACCCCTGCCTCCTTCATGTTCCTCAACATGTCTTTGGCGCATTGGTAGTGCGCAGGGGGAATAGGCCTGTATCTCTCTTTAATAGGGGAGTGTGTACCGGTAGGGATGTGGTGTTGAACCCCTTTAATCTGCCCAAAATCTAGAGGGTGCTTGCTAAAAACCCGCTCATACTCCTGTACCACCCGGTATACCCCTTCCTTGTGGTGTATGGGGGTATCATCAGTGCCGACATGTAGCTCTCGATACCACTCGCCTAACTCCCCCAGGGATGAGTGGGAACCGGCAGCAGGCGGTGTGACCGGGGGAACGGCTTCATGGATCGTGTGGGGATCTAGAGTGAGCAATTTGGCAAGGGTAGCGTACCGGGTGGTGCATGAATGCACACATATTGGTTTTATAATCTTATTGTATTACTTTATATTCTTATTTCACTTGTGCATATCTCCACCATAATCCTGGCTAAGAAATATAGCTTTTTTTGGGGTACACAGGTAGTAAGGTCTTCTTTCTATTTCTTTAGGGGTGATATAGCCTGGTGGAACTCTAGACCTCTAACATTATATATGCACCCTTTTTCTTTATGGTTCTTGGACACCTTATAACATTCTTCCATACATATATATCTTTCTCATAAATTATAAATAATTAGGCATTTTTATATATTTTATTTACATTTTCATAAATAACTTTTTACAAAGCATGGGGGACATTCTCACATACATATAATTTTCATGTACGCATTCTGAAAATTTACGCATAAACCGTACACACTCCTTTTTGTAACAATTTCTATAACTCATTCGCTGAACTCTCATCCCGGATATTCATTCTTACACCGAATTTCCTGTTATAACACAACATTCATGATTTTTATTCAATTTATTTTTATTTTTTAGGTTTATTAGTAGTGATGAGCGAGTACTAAAAAGCTCGGCTGCTCGAAGCTCGGGCCGAGCCTCCCAAGATACTCGTGTACTCGGCCCGAGCACCGAGCCCAATGTTATCCTATGGGAGACCCGAGTATTTTTGTGAAATGACCACCGGCAGCGTGTAGAAACCCTAAAAATGGCACAAAAGTCTCCGAAGAGTGCTCAAATGACATGGCAACAGCATGGGGAAGACCCCTTGAAGCATTTATCACTCAAAAGTCACAGCTGTGAATAATTTTGTCCGCGTTTTACGCCATTTTTACGGACTCACCAGAAAACCTTCCAAAATGACACCAAAATGATTTTTCATAGCGGAAATGTTAAGGGCACATACCCAATAGTGAGATAGAGCTAATGTATGTTACTTTTTGAGATCAATACATGAAAGATTTTACGTAAAACATTGTGTGGCACTCCGATGTCCCTGAGAAGAGACGTACATAAAGGCCTCTGAGTCTAATGTGCCCATTTTGAGGAACTGAGTCTTTGTAGTATTTTCCTTTGCCAGGGCAGTCCAAAATTGTGAGGTTCACCAATGCCCCTGCATACAGACGTGCATGATGGCCTGTAAACCTGAAGTGCCCATTGTAAGGAAGTGGGTCTATTGTAGTATAGCCCTTAGGCAGGGCAGCCAAAAATTGGGAGGCTCCACGTTGTCCCTGGATAGAGACGTGTATGAGGGCCTCAAAACATTAAGTGTCCAGTGTCAGGAAGTGGGTGTATTATAGTATAGCCCTTAGGCAGGGCAGCCAAAAATTGGGAGGCTCCACGTTGTCCCTGGATAGAGACGTGCATGAGGGCCTGTAAACCTGAAGTGCCCATTGGAAGGAAGTGGGTCTTTTGTAGTATAGCCCTTTGGCAGGGCAGCCAAAAATTGGGAGGCTCCACGTTGTCCCTGGATAGAGACGTGCATGAGGGCTTGTAAACCTGAAGTGCCCATTGGAAGGAAGTGGGTCTTTTGTAGTATAGCCCTTTGGCAGGGCAGCCAAAAATTGGGAGGCTCCACGTTGTCCCTGGATAGAGACATGCATGAGGGCCTCAAAACATTAAGTGTCCATTGTCAGGAAGTGGGTGTATTATAGTATAGCCCTTAGGCAGGGCAGCCAAAAATTGGGAGGCTCCACGTTGTCCCTGGATAGAGACGTGCATGAGGGCCTGTAAACCTGAAGTGCCCATTGGAAGGAAGTGGGTCTTTTGTAGTATAGCCCTTTGGCAGGGCAGCCAAAAATTGGGAGGCTCCACGTTGTCCCTGGATAGAGACGTGCATGAGGGCCTCAAAACATTAAGTGTCCATTGTCAGGAAGTGGGTGTATTATAGTATAGCCCTTTGGCAGGGCAGCCAAAAATTGGGAGGCTCCACGTTGTCCCTGGATAGAGACGTGCATGAGGGCCTCAAAACATTAAGTGTCCATTGTCAGGAAGTGGGTGTATTATAGTATAGCCCTTAGGCAGGGCAGCCAAAAATTGGGAGGCTCCACGTTGTCCCTGGATAGAGACGTGCATGAGGGCCTCAAAACATTAAGTGTCCATTGTCAGGAAGTGGGTCTTTTGTAGTATAGCCCTTTGGCAGGGCAGCCAAAAATTGGGAGGCTCCACGTTGTCCCTGGATAGAGACGTGCATGAGGGCCTCAAAACATTAAGTGTCCATTGTCAGGAAGTGGGTCTTTTGTAGTATAGCCCTTTGGCAGGGCAGCCAAAAATTGGGAGGCTCCACGTTGTTCCTGGATAGAGACGTGCATGAGGGCCTCAAAACATTAAGTGTCCATTGTCAGGAAGTGGGTGTATTATAGTATAGCCCTTAGGCAGGGCAGCCAACAATTGGGAGGCTCCACGTTGTCCCTGGATAGAGACGTGCATGAGGGCCTCAAAACATTAAGTGTCCATTGTCAGGAAGTGGGTCTTTTGTAGTATAGCCCTTTGGCAGGGCAGCCAAAAATTGGGAGGCTCCACGTTGTCCCTGGATAGAGACGTGCATGAGGGCCTCAAAACATTAAGTGTCCATTGTCAGGAAGTGGGTGTATTATAGTATAGCCCTTTGGCAGGGCAGCTAAAAATTGGGAGGCTCCACGTTGTCCCTGCATAGAGACGTGCATGAGGGCCTCAAAACATTGTTCCCATTGCAAAGGAGCGGGTCTCCTGTCGTTGTAATGTCCATTCTGCAAAGAATGGGCGAAAAAATTTACCACTGGGGGTATACCTGAAACAAAGGCCTAACTCTTGTAACGGTCATCATGGTGGCGCATGAGGAGAAGGAGGAGCAGTCCAGCGATTATCCAAAGTCCAGAAGTGTGTACCCATGGGTGACTGGAGGTACATGGCAAATTCCCGTTACAAACTTTAAATTCCGCTCTCATTTGCTGGTGGTGTGGTGAAGTCTGGCCCAATCCAACCCTTGTTCATCTTGATCAGAGTCAGCCTGTCAGCATTTTCAGTTGACAGGCGGGTGCGTTTATCTGTAATGATTCCACCTGCGGCACTAAAAACACGCTCTGACAAAACGCTAGCGGCAGGGCAGGCCAGGACTTCCAAGGCGTAGAGAGCCAATTCATGCCACGTGTCCACCTTGGATACCCAATAATTGTAAGGCACAGAGGAATGTCGGAGTACAGTTGTTCGATCTGCAAGGTACTCCTTGAGCATCTGGGCAAACTTAGGATTTCTTGTGGCACTACCCCGCACCTCAGGGGCTGTGGTACGTGAGGGGCTGAGAAAACTGTCCCACATCTTAAAGACTGTTCCCCTACCTCTGGCGGATTGGACTTGTGCCTCTCTCGGCTGTACGCCTTGGTTGTCCACTGATTCCTGACCTATGCCGCTAGCGTTTTGTGAGGGGAATGCTTTGCCTACTTCCGTGACTATGGCCTTCCGGAACTGCTGCATTTTGGTTGACCTCTCCGCCTCGGGAATAAGAGACATAAAGTTCTCCTTGTAGCGTGGGTCTAACAGTGTTACCAACCAGTAATGATTGTCGGCCAAGATGTTCTTAACGCGAGGGTCACGAGACAGGCAGCTTACCATAAAGTCAGCCATGTGCGCCAGACTCTTAACAGCCAGGACTTCAGTAGCCTGACCAACACGTTGACTGAACATGCTGTCCTCCTCCTCCTCCTCCTCCTCCTCCTCATCTACCCTGTCCTCTGGCCAGCCACGCTGAACCGAGGATATGACTGGTGTGCATGTCATATCCTCAATTTGGCCGGAGATTTGCTCCATGTCTTCATCCTCCTCCTCGTCATAGTCCTCCACTGCACGTTGTGATGAGACGAGGCTGGGCTGTGTGTTATCACCCACACCCACTACTGTTTCTTGCTGCAACTCATCGCGCTCCGCCTGCAATGCATCATGTTTGGTTTTGAGCAGAGACCGTTTTAGAAGGCAGAGTAGCGGTATGGTGACGCTAATAATGGCGTCATCACCACTCACCATCTTGGTGGAGTCCTCAAAGTTTTGGAGGATGGTACATAGGTCGGACATCCATCTCCACTCCTCAGGTGTTATGTGTGGAGTTTGACCCATTTCCCGACGGCTTAGGTGATGCAGGTACTCAACAACTGCCCTCTTCTGCTCACATATCCTGACCAACATGTGCAGAGTTGAATTCCAACGCGTGGGGACATCACACACCAGTCTGTGAGCCGGAAGATGCAAACTGCGCTGAAAGCCGGCAAGGCCGGCTGAAGCAGTAGGTGACTTTCGAAAATGTGCAGACAGGCGGCGAACTTTTACCAGCAGATCAGACAGCTCTGGGTATGACTTTAGAAACCGCTGAACCACGAGGTTGAGCACATGGGCCACGCATGGAACATGTGTCAGCTGGCCTCGCCTCAAAGCCGCCACCAGGTTCCGGCCATTGTCACACACGACCTTTCCTGGCTTTAGGTTCAGAGGTGTGAGCCAGTGATCTGCCTGCTGTTTCAGAGCTGTCCACAGCTCTTCTGCATTGTGGGGTTTGTCACCTATGCAGATTAGCTTCAGCACAGCCTGTTGCCGCTTCGCCGAGGCAGTGCTGCAGTGCTTCCAGCTTGGGACTGGTGTGGAGGGTACAGTGGATGAGGATGCGCAGGAGGAGGAGGAGGCTGAAGAGCATGACATTCCGGAGCTGTAGAGTGTGGGTGAAACACTGACTGAGGTAGGGCCTGCAAACCTTGGTGTGGGAAGGACGTGTTCCGTCCCTCGCTCAGACTGGGTCCCAGCTTCCACAATATTAACCCAGTGTGCCGTCAACGAGATGTAGCGGCCTTGCCCACAAGCACTTGTCCACGTGTCTGTGGTTAGGTGGACTTTGGGTGAAACAGCGTTGTTCAGGGCACGTGTGATGTTTTGTGACACGTGGTTATGCAACGCGGGGACGGCACACCGGGAGAAATAGTGGCGGCTGGGGACCGAGTAACGTGGGACAGCTGCCGCCATCAGGTCGCGGAATGCTTCTGTCTCCACCAGCCTTAAAGGCAACATTTCCAGCGCAAGCAGTCGCGAAATGTTAGCATTTAGAACTGTGGCATGTGGGGTGTTGGCAGTGTATTTGCGCCTGCGTTCAAAGGTTTGCTGAATGGATAACTGAACGCTGCGCTGGGACAAGGACGTGCTTGATGATGGTGTTATTTCTGAGTAGGCAACTGCAGGTGCAGGACCGGAGGAGGCTTGTTCGCAGGCAGCATGGACAGGGGATTGGCTCGCATGCACAACCAGCGAAGACGTAGCAGTGACATTAGCAAGCACTGCTCCTCGACTCTGTTGTACTTCCCACAAAGTCGGGTGCTTGGCTGACATGTGCCTGATCATGCTGGTGGTGGTCAGGCTGCTAGTTTTGGTACCCCTGCTGATGCTGGCACGGCAGGTGTTGCAAATGGCCTTTTTAGAATCATCTGGATCCAACTTAAAAAACTGCCAGACTCGGGAAGACCTAACATTTGTACAGGCACCTTGTGTCGTGTTGTTGTTCCGGGGAACGGTTGCCTGACTTCTGCCTGGAGCCACCACCCTGCTTCTTACTGCCTGTTGGGATGCTACGCCTCCCTCCCCCTGTGCACTGCTGTCCTCGCTCTGCATATCCTCCTGCCAGGTTGGGTCAGTTACTGGATCATCCACCACGTCGTCTTCCTCTTCCGCACCCTGCTCCTCCTCCTGACTTCCTGACAATTGTGTCTCATCATCGTCCACCCCTTGTTGAGACACGTTGCCAACTTCGTGAGAACGTGGCTGCTCAAATATTTGGCCATCTGTACATACGATCTCCTCATGACCCACTTCAACATGAGCTGGCGAGAGGCCAGAATGTGCGAATGGAAACGTGAACAGCTCTTCCGAGTGTCCAAGTGTGGGATCATTAATGTCCGAGGACGTGTACTCAGCCTTGTGGTAGGAAGGAGGATCAGGTTCTGAAATGTGCGGTGCAGTATCACGGCTACTGACACTTGACCGTGTGGAAGACAGAGTGTTTGTGGTGGTGCCAATCTGACTGGAAGCATTATCCGCTATCCAACTAACAACCTGTTGACACTGGTCTTGGTTCAAGAGCGGTGTACTGCTGCGGTCCCCAAGAATTTGGGACAGGACGTGCGAGCGACTAGATGTGGCCCTTTGTTGTGGCAAAATTAGAGCTTGCCCACGACCTCGGCCTCTGCCTGCACCACCATCACGTCCACTTCCTTGTTCCTTGCCAACGCCCTTGCGCATTTTGCAATGCTGTGCTGACGTGTATTCACTAGACTTGGGCGTTATATCAAAGTTTGTGCAAATTGTGCACCTGTACGCTGCCACCGACAGGCACACACGTGCGGTTTTTAAATGCAAGCACGGACGCACTAAGAACCTAACAGGTTTTAGGAGCAAAAATTAATGACGAGAACTCTGACACTATCAGCCACTGCTGACTGACGTGTATTATACACTACACTTGTGCGTTATATAATAGTTTGGTAAAAACGCACACAAGTGCACCTGTACGCTGCCACCGACAGGCACACACGTGCGGTTTTTAAATGCAAGCACGGACGCACTAAGAACCTAACACAGGTTTTAGGAGCAAAAATTAATGACGAGAACTCTGACACTATCAGCCACTGCTGACTGACGTGTATTATACACTACACTTGTGCGTTATATAATAGTTTGGTAAAAACGCACACAAGTGCACCTGTACGCTGCCACCGACAGGCACACACGTGCGGTTTTTAAATGCAAGCACGGACGCACTAAGATCCTAACACAGGTTTTAGGAGCAAAAATTAATGACGAGAACTCTGACACTATCAGCCACTGCTGACTGACGTGTATTATACACTACACTTGTGCGTTATATAATAGTTTGGTAAAAACGCACACAAGTGCACCTGTACGCTGCCACCGACAGGCACACACGTGCGGTTTTTAAATGCAAGCACGGACGCACTAAGAACCTAACAGGTTTTAGGAGCGACAATTGCTGAGAAGTCTGACACTATCAGGACTATTTTAGACTGTGTACACCAGCCCCAGATATGATGAAGGCTGGTATACGGTCACCACTAGGAATGGCTATATACCCTGCCTGCCTGCCTGCCTGCCTGTATACTGCTACAATAGTCCTGACAAGGACTCTTTTGGTCACTAGCCTGTATTCCAACCTGGCTATACCCTGCCTGTATACAGCAACAATAGTCCTGAGAAGGACTCTGCTACTGTACTCCGACCTGGCTATACCCTGCCTGCCTGTATACAACTAGAATAGTCCTGAGAAGGACTTTTGGTCACACTGTTTGCAGCCCTGCTACGGAAATAGCTATAAAGGGCCGCAAACCTTTCCCTGAAGCAGCGACCCTCTCCCTGCACTGACTGTCTGGATAGCTGTGAGCAGAGCACAGCGCGCCCGCCGGTATAAAGGCTCGGTCACGCTGTGCAGGCCGGCCAATCACTGCAATTCCACAACTAACAGGGCTGTGGCATTGCAGTGGTCTGCCAGCCAATCCCTGCATGAGGGCTGGCTCTCAAAAGAGCGCCAACATGCAGGGATGAAGACCACGAGTACAGCACGAGTATCGCGAGATTACTCGGTCCCCGTCGAGTAGACCGAGTACAGTGATACTCGTGCGAGTACCGAGTAGTAACAAGCATGCTCGCTCATCACTATTTATTAGTAAAATGGCTTACACTCCCCTTTTTTCCACTTTTTTCTTCACTACTTTTATAAAGAAATTTTTCCTTTCTTTATTCTTAATGCAATTTTATATAGCAACACCACCATTTTTTGCCACGAACATATTTTTTCTTGTCCGTCATCCCGTTCACCCTTACAGGGTTGTGGACAGATGCACTTGTCACTACACTTCTAAGACTCAATACAGGGTCTGGAGCTCAATGCTCCCTTTTTGTTTTTTTTTTCTTCTTTTTTTTCTTTTTTTCATTTTGTCCTTCTTCTTCTTTTTCTGATTTTTGTCTCAAAAAGCTGATGAAATTTGAAACACTATACCCCAGTGATTTTATAAATGTTTCTCAATATATCACTTGAGAACTTTTATGGCCGGTATTGTAACAGTTGACCATCCCGGCAATATTTGAAATACAGCAGTCAGTCCTCTGACGTAGCTCCATATGTGTATATATAGAGGTTCTTCCTCCTTTGATTGCATACTGTTCTTTTTTTGCCCTGATGAAGGAGACAGTGATCTCTGAAACACATTGACCGGAAAAAAGAATAAAGAGATGAAATAATTAACATCAGTTTCCTTTGGTGACAGCGCGGCACGCACCCGATTTTCCTCCTATACGTTATTGCTCTTCTACTAGGGGCTGCGGCTGTCGCCATTTGTAACGTGCATTTAGGGGTTGTGACTGGCACAACCTTAATAGGTGAGTGCAACTACTATTAATTATTTGTTACCTTACCAGGTAAGACCCTAATTTGTGCGTCTGCTCCAGAGTTATTTCCCTGATTATTAATATCTGACAGGCAGTGATTGATCCTGCATTCTCACCTTCCTCTCTGTTGCACATTCTTATTGTTCCTATATGCTCTCTATTTCCATCAGACTTTTTTTGTCCTTCGGTGGGGCTCTAACATATGTGCACCATTTATTATTTATTTTTATGGATTCCTTTCTTTTTTCATGCTAGCGTTCATTATGCAGTAGTCATTCATGATATATCTTATATTTGTGAATCCATTAGGGCTCTATATGTCTGGTGCATCACATTGGGTCTTTTCAGTGCACAATAGGCACCTTTTTCTGTTATGCTCTGCTGCCATCTTATGGACATCCTATCAGTGATGCCAGAAAAAAATGGACATGTCTCCGTGCAGCAATCACGGACACGCGGGTACGCCGCACGGAGACACGTGCAGTGAAAAATCACTGATGTGTGAGCAGACCCATTCATTATAATGGATCTGCGTATCTCAGTGATTCTGTTATGTTTAAAAAAAAGCACAAACGTACCAGAATCACTGACGTGTGAAACAGGCCTTATAGTGTTTTGATTTATGTATGTATTATACAACTTCTGTGGATCTTGTATGAGTGACTTTTCTTCATTTTATTGGATTGTTTTAAAATATTGAAATAAAGTCACGCTTCCTATGCATCCTTTTGTATTCTGATTGGCTACTATAATACAGTTTTTAGGCACTGAGATCGATACCAGAGGCATGGTCTTCCGCTTACCAGAGGATAAGCTCAAAAGGCTAAGGGACATAATAGAAGGGTTTAGTGCTGTTAATAAGGTGGCATTAAGATAAATGAAATATATCTTCTCGGTCTTCTCGTTTTCTTGCTGAGTTGTGCCAATGGACAGAGTTTTTTCTAGACATTTGCTATTGGAAACTCAGGGAACCAAAGCTCCTGGATAGAGTTGAGCGCGGTTCGTGGTTCGTGGTTCTCCAGTTCTAGGCTCGAGTGATTTTGGGGCATGTTCTAGATCGAACTAGAACTCGAGCTTTTTGCAAAAGCTCGATAGTTCTAGAAACGTTCGAGAACGGTTCTAGCAGCCAAAAAACAGCTAAATCATAGCTTGGTTTCTGCTGTAATAGTGTAAGTCACTCTGTGAATCAAACTATTATCACATTTCAGTGTATAGTGTGCGTGAACAGCGCCTTCAGATCACTGCTGTTTCTATAATGGCGATCGCCATTTTTTTTTTTTTTTTCTTGTCTTCCTTCCCTAAGTGCGCGCGTCTTGTGGGGCGGGCCAGCATGTCAGCCAATCACAGACACACACACAGCTAAGTTGACTTTGAGCCAGAGAAGCAACGGCATGTGTGATAGGATCTGCATGTCACATGTCCCTGCATTATAAAACCGGACATTTTCTTCACGGACGCCATTATCTGCCTTCTGCGTCTTTGGTGTCAGACATCACTGTCGCAGCTCCGTCCTCCTGAGTCCTATAGCCGATACAGCTGTATGCGCTGCATACACAGCGTTAGACAGCATAGGGAGAGCACTTTATAGCAGTCCTTTTAAGGGCTCAAACCGGCAGGGTCAGAGAGCCATAGGTGACAGGTCCTGCAAACAGCAACAGCATCTGTGTAGCCAAGGTCAGGGATTTCCTCCCTGCATTTCACCATTAGGAGGGAATAGAAAGGCAGGCTTCCATTCCTCTACCCAGAGCACCACAATCCTGCCACTGTACCCTCCTGTCCTCTGCACACTCCAACTCATTATAACTAAGCCATTATACTAGCAAACACTCAGTGTACCTAGTGGCATCCTATCTGTGGCTATTGGACTTTGCTATAGTCCCACTAGTGCAAAGACATTTGCAGAGCACGTCTGCCTGCATTGCACACTCCAACTTTTTTAAACTAAGCAATTTTACTAGCAAACACTCAGTGTACCTAGTGGCATCCTATACGTGGCTATTGGACTTTGCTATAGTCCCACTAGTGCCAAGACATTTGCAGAGCGCATCTGCCTGCGTTGCACACTCCAACTAATTTTAACTTAGCCATTATACTAGCAAACACTCAGTGTACCTAGTGGCATCCTATACGTGGCTATTGGACTTTGCTATAGTCCCACTAGTGCCAAGACATTTGCAGAGCGCATCTGCCTGCGTTGCACACTCCAACTAATTATAAGTAAGCCATTATACTAGCAAACACTCAGTGTACCTAGTGGCATCCTATCTGTGGCTATTGGACTTTGCTATAGTCCCACTAGTGCAAAGACATTTGCAGAGCACGTCTGCCTGCATTGCACACTCCAACTTTTTTAAACTAAGCAATTTTACTAGCAAACACTCAGTGTACCTAGTGGCATCCTATACGTGGCTATTGGACTTTGCTATAGTCCCACTAGTGCCAAGACATTTGCAGAGCGCATCTGCCTGTGTTGCACACTCCAACTAATTATAAGTAAGCCATTATACTAGCAAACACTCAGTGTACCTAGTGGCATCCTATCTGTGGCTATTGGACTTTGCTATAGTCCCACTAGTGCAAAGACATTTGCAGAGCATGTCTGCCTGCATTGCACACTCCAACTTTTTTAAACTAAGCAATTTTACTAGCAAACACTCAGTGTACCTAGTGGCATCCTATACGTGGCTATTGGACTTTGCTATAGTCCCACTAGTGCCAAGACATTTGCAGAGCGCATCTGCCTGCGTTGCACACTCCAACTAATTATAAGTAAGCCATTATACTAGCAAACACTCAGTGTACCTAGTGGCATCCTATACGTGGCTATTGGACCTTGCTATAGTCCCACTAGTGCCAAGACATTTGCAGAGCGCATCTGCCTGCGTTGCACACTCCAACTAATTATAAGTAAGCCATTATACTAGCAAACACTCAGTGTACCTAGTGGCATCCTATACGTGGCTATTGGACCTTGCTATAGTCCCACTAGTGCCAAGACATTTGCAGAGCGCATCTGCCTGCGTTGCACACTCCAACTAATTATAAGTAAGCCATTATACTAGCAAACACTCAGTGTACCTAGTGGCATCCTATCTGTGGCTATTGGACTTTGCTATAGTCCCACTAGTGCCAAGACATTTGCAGAGCGCATCTGCCTGCGTTGCACACTCCAACTAATTATAAGTAAGCCATTATACTAGCAAACACTCAGTGTACCTAGTGGCATCCTATACGTGGCTATTGGACCTTGCTATAGTCCCACTAGTGCCAAGACATTTGCAGAGCGCATCTGCCTGCGTTGCACACTCCAACTAATTATAAGTAAGCCATTATACTAGCAAACACTCAGTGTACCTAGTGGCATCCTATACGTGGCTATTGGACCTTGCTATAGTCCCACTAGTGCCAAGACATTTGCAGAGCGCATCTGCCTGCGTTGCACACTCCAACTAATTATAAGTAAGCCATTATACTAGCAAAAACTCAGTGTACCTAGTGGCATCCTATCTGTGGCTATTGGACTTTGCTATAGTCCCACTAGTGCAAAGACATTTGCAGAGCACGTCTGCCTGCATTGCACACTCCAACTTTTTTAAACTAAGCAATTTTACTAGCAAACACTCAGTGTACCTAGTGGCATCCTATACGTGGCTATTGGACTTTGCTATAGTCCCACTAGTGCCAAGACATTTGCAGAGCGCATCTGCCTGCGTTGCACACTCCAACTAATTATAAGTAAGCCATTATACTAGCAAACACTCAGTGTACCTAGTGGCATCCTATACGTGGCTATTGGACCTTGCTATAGTCCCACTAGTGCCAAGACATTTGCAGAGCGCATCTGCCTGCGTTGCACACTCCAACTAATTATAAGTAAGCCATTATACTAGCAAACACTCAGTGTACCTAGTGGCATCCTATACGTGGCTATTGGACTTTGCTATAGTCCCACTAGTGCCAAGACATTTGCAGAGCGCATCTGCCTGCGTTGCACACTCCAACTAATTATAAGTAAGCCATTATACTAGCAAACACTCAGTGTACCTAGTGGCATCCTATACGTGGCTATTGGACCTTGCTATAGTCCCACTAGTGCCAAGACATTTGCAGAGCGCATCTGCCTGCGTTGCACACTCCAACTAATTATAAGTAAGCCATTATACTAGCAAACACTCAGTGTACCTAGTGGCATCCTATACGTGGCTATTGGACTTTGCTATAGTCCCACTAGTGCCAAGACATTTGCAGAGCGCATCTGCCTGCGTTGCACACTCCAACTAATTATAAGTAAGCCATTATACTAGCAAACACTCAGTGTACCTAGTGGCATCCTATACGTGGCTATTGGACTTTGCTATAGTCCCACTAGTGCCAAGACATTTGCAGAGCGCATCTGCCTGCGTTGCACACTCCAACTAATTATAAGTAAGCCATTATACTAGCAAACACTCAGTGTACCTAGTGGCATCCTATACGTGGCTATTGGACTTTGCTATAGTCCCACTAGTGCCAAGACATTTGCAGAGCGCATCTGCCTGCGTTGCACACTCCAACTAATTTTAACTTAGCCATTATACTAGCAAACACTCAGTGTACCTAGTGGCATCCTATACGTGGCTATTGGACTTTGCTATAGTCCCACTAGTGCCAAGACATTTGCAGAGCGCATCTGCCTGCGTTGCACACTCCAACTAATTATAAGTAAGCCATTATACTAGCAAACACTCAGTGTACCTAGTGGCATCCTATACGTGGCTATTGGACTTTGCTATAGTCCCACTAGTGCCAAGACATTTGCAGAGCGCATCTGCCTGCGTTGCACACTCCAACTAATTTTAACTTAGCCATTATACTAGCAAACACTCAGTGTACCTAGTGACATCCTATACGTGGCTATTGGACTTTGCTATAGTCCCACTAGTGCCAAGACATTTGCAGAGCGCATCTGCCTGCGTTGCACACTCCAACTCATTATAACTAAGTTGCATTGTCAGGGATATTTATTCTTTATTATTCTGCTGTTAATAAAGCTAGACCACCACTGCAATCTTCACCACCTCTCAATTTTTACTACCACATTTTCAGTCCACAATCTTGTCGCAATCAACATGAGTGGCAAAATGACAGATGCTGGTGGAAAGGGGAAGAGGCGTGGTGGAAAAGGCAAAAAAGGTTTTTTCTGTGGGGAAAGTGGCAAAGCTCCATTATCATCTGCTGAAGATAGACCATCTACCAGCAAAAGTAAGATGTCTACTACTTACCGTGGACAATCCGATGTGCTCCCTTTTTTACGGACACGAACAACAGGAAGAAAGGTAGATGATGGGCAAAAAAAGGAAAATGCTTGAATGGATCTCAAGTGGTCCAACAAGTGCCCTCTCAGCCACTTCAAGTACCGCATCCAAAAAACACCAGTCCTCTGAGTTGTCATCCCAATCACACTTGATTTCTCCCAGCTCTGAAGTCTCCATCAGCCCTGCACAGTATGGTGGAACTGAGATGGCTGAGTCTGCAGAGCTGTTCAGTCACACTATAGCCTGGGAATCAGAGGTCTGCTCCCAAGCTACAGTGAGTACAGAACAGGAAATGGTCTGCAGTGATGCCCAGAACCTTTGTGACTCTGATTCAGGCCGTGAAGACCAAGTTTCTGAGCATAATGTTGACCCTTTGTCACAAACTGTAACACCTGTGGTTATAGACAATGAGGAACATACTGATGAAGATGAGACGCAGATACCCGATTGGGATGACAACTTAAATATTCGGTCAGGGCAAGAAGAGGCTCGGTCTGAGGGGAAGGGGAGTGCAAACACAACAATTGATGATGAAGTTCTAGATCCCACCTACTGTCAACCCCCAGTCAGGCACTCGAGGAGGTCAACAGAGGCGGTGGAGGAGGATGCAACCGACGACGAAGTTACCTTGCGCCTTCCTGGACAGAGTCGGAGCACTGGTAGCACGTCTACAACTGCATCCTCAGCCACCACTCTGCCTATGAGCATTATTCGGGGTGGATCAACAGGTCGCATGGCCTCTAAGCCTTGCCTAGCCTGGTCCTTTTTTGACATAGAAAAAGATCGCCCAAATCATGTGATATGTAAAATTTGTCATGATTCTCTTAGTAGAGGTCAAAATCTCAGCAGTTTGACAACTTCTTCCATGAATCGTCACATGAATAAATATCATAGGTCCCGGTGGGAAGCTCACTGTGCTGCAATGCTGCAAGAGCGAACCATCCACCGCCCGCCCCTTCCAGTGCATCCGCGCGCTCTTCATCTTCTAGGACTGTGGGGACAGCTGTCACACCTGTTTTTCCACGCCAAACTTCCACCACTGTAACCGCAACAGGCAGTTTGCTTGTAAGGTCGTCAGTTGGTTTGGAAGGGGAAACAAGTGAGTGTGTACAGCTCTCTCAGACATCGATAGCACCAACGTTGGATGAAGGCAACATTATGTCTCCGCCTGCACTTTCCTCACAAACCTGCATTTTTCCAGGGACACCCTACTCAACACCGTCTACACACAGCAGCCAGATCTCTGTCCCTCAGATGTGGTCAAATAAAAGGCCACTTCCTCCGACCCATGACAAAGCTAAGAGGTTGACTCTATCCCTCTGTAAGCTGTTGGCTACCGAAATGCTGCCTTTCCGCCTAGTGGACACACAGGATTTTAGAGACCTTATGTCTGTCGCTGTGCCCCAGTACCAGATGCCTAGTCGCCACTACTTCTCTAAGAAAGGTGTGCCCGCGCTACACCAGCATGTCGCACGCAACATCACCGCTTCCTTGAGAAACTCTGTGTGTGAACGGGTGCATTTCACCACCGATACTTGGACCAGTAAGCATGGACAGGGACGTTACATGTCGCTGACTGGGCACTGGGTAACTATGGTGATAGATGGTGAAGGGTCTGCTGCACAAGTCTTGCCGTCCCCACGACTTGTGTGTCAATCCTCTGTCTGTCCAAGTTCCGCCACAGCTTCTGCATCCTCCACCTCATCTGGGTCCTCCACCTCCGCCCCAAGCCTGCCTGGTCAGGCCACCAGCGTTCTCACTGCGCAGAAGGAATCACGCACAAGTGGGCGGGGCCTGTTCTTCGTGTTTCCTAAGCTAGGAGTCAGGTCTCCTTGTGTCTCTGTGATATACTTACCTATCTCTCTTCTAGAGCCGCTCCTGCCTCGCCATCCGGTCCTGCCGATTCCCGAACCCCGAACGCTGACTATCTGCCATCCCGTCAGTCCGTACCATCTCTGATCCCTGTGGTGACCCGTCCTCTCGCTCCATCGGTTCCGGACTGTTGATGTGACGATTCATGGAAGAAGTTGTCAAACTGCTGAGGTTTTGACCTCTACTAAGAGAATCATGACAAATTTTACATATCACATGATTTGGGCGATCTTTTTCTATGTCAAAAAAGGACCAGGCTAGGCAAGGCTTAGAGGCCATGCGACCTGTTGATCCACCCCGAATAATGCTCATAGGCAGAGTGGTGGCTGAGGATGCAGTTGTAGACGTGCTACCAGTGCTCCGACTCTGTCCAGGAAGGCGCAAGGTAACTTCGTCGTCGGTTGCATCCTCCTCCACCGCCTCTGTTGACCTCCTCGAGTGCCTGACTGGGGGTTGACAGTAGGTGGGATCTAGAACTTCATCATCAATTGTTGTGTTTGCACTCCCCTCCCCCTCAGACCGAGCCTCTTCTTGCCCTGACCGAATATTTAAGTTGTCATCCCAATCGGGTATCTGCGTCTCATCTTCATCAGTATGTTCCTCATTGTCTATAACCACAGGTGTTACAGTTTGTGACAAAGGGTCAACATTATGCTCAGAAACTTGGTCCTCACGGCCTGAATCAGAGTCACAAAGGTTCTGGGCATCACTGCAGACCATTTCCTGTTCTGTACTCACTGTAGCTTGGGAGCAGACCTCTGATTCCCAGGCTATAGTGTGACTGAACAGCTCTGCAGACTCAGCCATCTCAGTTCCACCATACTGTACAGGGCTGATGGAGACTTCAGAGCTGGGAGAAATCAAGTGTGATTGGGATGACAACTCAGAGGACTGGTGTTTTTTGGATGCGGTACTTGAAGTGGCTGAGAGGGCACTTGTTGGACCACTTGAGATCCATTCAAGCATTTTCCTTTTTTGCCCATCATCTACCTTTCTTCCTGTTGTTCGTGTCCGTAAAAAAGGGAGCACATCGGATTGTCCACGGTAAGTAGTAGACATCTTACTTTTGCTGGTAGATGGTCTATCTTCAGCAGATGATAATGGAGCTTTGCCACTTTCCCCACAGACAAAACCTTTTTTGCCTTTTCCACCACGCCTCTTCCCCTTTCCACCAGCATCTGTCATTTTGCCACTCATGTTGATTGCGACAAGATTGTGGACTGAAAATGTGGTAGTAAAAATTGAGAGGTGGTGAAGATTGCAGTGGTGGTCTAGCTTTATTAACAGCAGAATAATAAAGAATAAATATCCCTGACAATGCAACTTAGTTATAATGAGTTGGAGTGTGCAACGCAGGCAGATGCGCTCTGCAAATGTCTTGGCACTAGTGGGACTATAGCAAAGTCCAATAGCCACGTATAGGATGCCACTAGGTACACTGAGTGTTTGCTAGTATAATGGCTAAGTTAAAATTAGTTGGAGTGTGCAACGCAGGCAGATGCGCTCTGCAAATGTCTTGGCACTAGTGGGACTATAGCAAAGTCCAATAGCCACGTATAGGATGCCACTAGGTACACTGAGTGTTTGCTAGTATAATGGCTTACTTATAATTAGTTGGAGTGTGCAACGCAGGCAGATGCGCTCTGCAAATGTCTTGGCACTAGTGGGACTATAGCAAAGTCCAATAGCCACGTATAGGATGCCACTAGGTACACTAAGTGTTTGCTAGTATAATGGCTTACTTATAATTAGTTGGAGTGTGCAACGCAGGCAGATGCGCTCTGCAAATGTCTTGGCACTAGTGGGACTATAGCAAAGTCCAATAGCCACAGATAGGATGCCACTAGGTACACTGAGTGTTTGCTAGTATAATGGCTTACTTATAATTAGTTGGAGTGTGCAACGCAGGCAGATGCGCTCTGCAAATGTCTTGGCACTAGTGGGACTATAGCAAGGTCCAATAGCCACGTATAGGATGCCACTAGGTACACTGAGTGTTTGCTAGTATAATGGCTTACTTATAATTAGTTGGAGTGTGCAACGCAGGCAGATGCGCTCTGCAAATGTCTTGGCACTAGTGGGACTATAGCAAAGTCCAATAGCCACGTATAGGATGCCACTAGGTACACTGAGTGTTTGCTAGTATAATGGCTTACTTATAATTAGTTGGAGTGTGCAACGCAGGCAGATGCGCTCTGCAAATGTCTTGGCACTAGTGGGACTATAGCAAGGTCCAATAGCCACGTATAGGATGCCACTAGGTACACTGAGTGTTTGCTAGTATAATGGCTTACTTATAATTAGTTGGAGTGTTCAACGCAGGCAGATGCGCTCTGCAAATGTCTTGGCACTAGTGGGACTATAGCAAAGTCCAATAGCCACGTATAGGATGCCACTAGGTACACTGAGTGTTTGCTAGTATAATGGCTAAGTTAAAATTAGTTGGAGTGTGCAACGCAGGCAGATGCGCTCTGCAAATGTCTTGGCACTAGTGGGACTATAGCAAAGTCCAATAGCCACGTATAGGATGCCACTAGGTACACTGAGTGTTTGCTAGTAAAATTGCTTAGTTTAAAAAAGTTGGAGTGTGCAATGCAGGCAGACGTGCTCTGCAAATGTCTTTGCACTAGTGGGACTATAGCAAAGTCCAATAGCCACAGATAGGATGCCACTAGGTACACTGAGTTTTTGCTAGTATAATGGCTTACTTATAATTAGTTGGAGTGTGCAACGCAGGCAGATGCGCTCTGCAAATGTCTTGGCACTAGTGGGACTATAGCAAGGTCCAATAGCCACGTATAGGATGCCACTAGGTACACTGAGTGTTTGCTAGTATAATGGCTTACTTATAATTAGTTGGAGTGTGCAACGCAGGCAGATGCGCTCTGCAAATGTCTTGGCACTAGTGGGACTATAGCAAGGTCCAATAGCCACGTATAGGATGCCACTAGGTACACTGAGTGTTTGCTAGTATAATGGCTTACTTATAATTAGTTGGAGTGTGCAACGCAGGCAGATGCGCTCTGCAAATGTCTTGGCACTAGTGGGACTATAGCAAAGTCCAATAGCCACAGATAGGATGCCACTAGGTACACTGAGTGTTTGCTAGTATAATGGCTTACTTATAATTAGTTGGAGTGTGCAACGCAGGCAGATGCGCTCTGCAAATGTCTTGGCACTAGTGGGACTATAGCAAGGTCCAATAGCCACGTATAGGATGCCACTAGGTACACTGAGTGTTTGCTAGTATAATGGCTTACTTATAATTAGTTGGAGTGTGCAACGCAGGCAGATGCGCTCTGCAAATGTCTTGGCACTAGTGGGACTATAGCAAGGTCCAATAGCCACGTATAGGATGCCACTAGGTACACTGAGTGTTTGCTAGTATAATGGCTTACTTATAATTAGTTGGAGTGTGCAACGCAGGCAGATGCGCTCTGCAAATGTCTTGGCACTAGTGGGACTATAGCAAAGTCCAATAGCCACAGATAGGATGCCACTAGGTACACTGAGTGTTTGCTAGTATAATGGCTTACTTATAATTAGTTGGAGTGTGCAACGCAGGCAGATGCGCTCTGCAAATGTCTTGGCACTAGTGGGACTATAGCAAAGTCCAATAGCCACGTATAGGATGCCACTAGGTACACTGAGTGTTTGCTAGTAAAATTGCTTAGTTTAAAAAAGTTGGAGTGTGCAATGCAGGCAGACGTGCTCTGCAAATGTCTTTGCACTAGTGGGACTATAGCAAAGTCCAATAGCCACAGATAGGATGCCACTAGGTACACTGAGTGTTTGCTAGTATAATGGCTTACTTATAATTAGTTGGAGTGTGCAACGCAGGCAGATGCGCTCTGCAAATGTCTTGGCACTAGTGGGACTATAGCAAAGTCCAATAGCCACGTATAGGATGCCACTAGGTACACTGAGTGTTTGCTAGTAAAATTGCTTAGTTTAAAAAAGTTGGAGTGTGCAATGCAGGCAGACGTGCTCTGCAAATGTCTTTGCACTAGTGGGACTATAGCAAAGTCCAATAGCCACAGATAGGATGCCACTAGGTACACTGAGTGTTTGCTAGTATAATGGCTTACTTATAATTAGTTGGAGTGTGCAACGCAGGCAGATGCGCTCTGCAAATGTCTTGGCACTAGTGGGACTATAGCAAAGTCCAATAGCCACGTATAGGATGCCACTAGGTACACTGAGTGTTTGCTAGTATAATGGCTAAGTTAAAATTAGTTGGAGTGTGCAACGCAGGCAGATGCGCTCTGCAAATGTCTTGGCACTAGTCGGACTATAGCAAAGTCCAATAGACACGTATAGGATGCCACTAGGTACACTGAGTGTTTGCTAGTAAAATTGCTTAGTTTAAAAAAGTTGGAGTGTGCAATGCAGGCAGACGTGCTCTGCAAATGTCTTTGCACTAGTGGGACTATAGCAAAGTCCAATAGCCACAGATAGGATGCCACTAGGTACACTGAGTGTTTGCTAGTATAATGGCTTAGTTATAATGAGTTGGAGTGTGCAGAGGACAGGAGGGTACAGTGGCAGGATTGTGGTGCTCTGGGTAGAGGAATGGAAGCCTGCCTTTCTATTCCCTCCTAATGGTGAAATGCAGGGAGGAAATCCCTGACCTTGGCTACACAGATGCTGTTGCTGTTTGCAGGACCTGTCACCTATGGCTCTCTGACCCTCCCGGTTTGAGCCCTTAAAAGGACTGCTATAAAGTGCTCTCCCTATGCTGTCTAACGCTGTGTATGCAGCGCATACAGCTGTATCGGCTATAGGACTCAGGAGGACGGAGCTGCGACAGTGATGTCTGACACCAAAGACGCAGAAGGCAGATAATGGCGTCCGTGAAGAAAATGTCCGGTTTTATAATGCAGGGACATGTGACATGCAGATCCTATCACACATGCCGTTGCTTCTCTGGCTCAAAGTCAACTTAGCTGTGTGTGTGTCTGTGATTGGCTGACATGCTGGCCCGCCCCACAAGACGCGCGCACTTAGGGAAGGAAGACAAGAAAAAAAAAAAAAAAAATGGCGATCGCCATTATAGAAACAGCAGTGATCTGAAGGCGCTGTTCACGCACACTATACACTGAAATGTGATAATAGTTTGATTCACAGAGTGACTTACACTATTACAGCAGAAACCAAGCTATGATTTAGCTGTTTTTTGGCTGCTAGAACCGTTCTCGAACGTTTCTAGAACTATCGAGCTTTTGCAAAAAGCTCGAGTTCTAGTTCGATCTAGAACATGCCCCAAAATCACTCGAGCCTAGAACTGGAGAACCACGAACCACGAACCGCGCTCAACTCTATCCAGGAGCTTTGGTTCCCTGAGTTTCCAATAGCAAATGTCTAGAAAAAACTCTGTCCATTGGCACAACTCAGCAAGAAAACGAGAAGACCGAGAAGATATATTTCATTTATCTTAATGCCACCTTATTAACAGCACTAAACCCTTCTATTATGTCCCTTAGCCTTTTGAGCTTATCCTCTGGTAAGCGGAAGACCATGCCTCTGGTATCGATCTCAGTGCCTAAAAACTGTATTATAGTAGCCAATCAGAATACAAAAGGATGCATAGGAAGCGTGACTTTATTTCAATATTTTAAAACAATCCAATAAAATGAAGAAAAGTCACTCATACAAGATCCACAGAAGTTGTATAATACATACATAAATCAAAACACTATAAGGCCTGTTTCACACGTCAGTGATTCTGGTACGTTTGTGCTTTTTTTTAAACATAACAGAATCACTGAGATACGCAGATCCATTATAATGAATGGGTCTGCTCACACATCAGTGATTTTTCACTGCACGTGTCTCCGTGCGGCGTACCCGCGTGTCCGTGATTGCTGCACGGAGACATGTCCATTTTTTTCTGGCATCACTGATAGGATGTCCATAAGGTGGCAGCAGAGCATAACAGAAAAAGGTGCCTATTGTGCACTGAAAAGACCCAATGTGATGCACCAGACATATAGAGCCCTAATGGATTCACAAATATAAGATATATCATGAATGACTACTGCATAATGAACGCTAGCATGAAAAAAGAAAGGAATCCATAAAAATAAATAATAAATGGTGCACATATGTTAGAGCCCCACCGAAGGACAAAAAAAGTCTGATGGAAATAGAGAGCATATAGGAACAATAAGAATGTGCAACAGAGAGGAAGGTGAGAATGCAGGATCAATCACTGCCTGTCAGATATTAATAATCAGGGAAATAACTCTGGAGCAGACGCACAAATTAGGGTCTTACCTGGTAAGGTAACAAATAATTAATAGTAGTTGCACTCACCTATTAAGGTTGTGCCAGTCACAACCCCTAAATGCACGTTACAAATGGTGACAGCCGCAGCCCCTAGTAGAAGAGCAATAACGTATAGGAGGAAAATCGGGTGCGTGCCGCGCTGTCACCAAAGGAAACTGATGTTAATTATTTCATCTCTTTATTCTTTTTTCCGGTCAATGTGTTTCAGAGATCACTGTCTCCTTCATCAGGGCAAAAAAAGAACAGTATGCAATCAAAGGAGGAAGAACCTCTATATATACACATATGGAGCTACGTCAGAGGACTGACTGCTGTATTTCAAATACTGCCGGGATGGTCAACTGTTACAATACCGGCCATAAAAGTTCTCAAGTGATATATTGAGAAACATTTATAAAATCACTGGGGTATAGTGTTTCAAATTTCATCAGCTTTTTGAGACAAAAATCAGAAAAAGAAGAAGAAGAAGGACAAAATGAAAAAAAGAAAAAAAAGAAGAAAAAAAAAACAAAAAGGGAGCATTGAGCTCCAGACCCTGTATTGAGTCTTAGAAGTGTAGTGACAAGTGCATCTGTCCACAACCCTGTAAGGGTGAACGGGATGACGGACAAGAAAAATTATGTTCGTGGCAAAAAATGGTGGTGTTGCTATATAAAATTGCATTAAGAATAAAGAAAGGAAAAATTTCTTTATAAAAGTAGTGAAGAAAAAAGTGGAAAAAAGGGGAGTGTAAGCCATTTTACTAATAAATAGTGATGAGCGAGCATGCTTGTTACTACTCGGTACTCGCACGAGTATCACTGTACTCGGTCTACTCGACGGGGACCGAGTAATCTCGCGATACTCGTGCTGTACTCGTGGTCTTCATCCCTGCATGTTGGCGCTCTTTTGAGAGCCAGCCCTCATGCAGGGATTGGCTGGCAGACCACTGCAATGCCACAGCCCTGTTAGTTGTGGAATTGCAGTGATTGGCCGGCCTGCACAGCGTGACCGAGCCTTTATACCGGCGGGCGCGCTGTGCTCTGCTCACAGCTATCCAGACAGTCAGTGCAGGGAGAGGGTCGCTGCTTCAGGGAAAGGTTTGCGGCCCTTTATAGCTATTTCCGTAGCAGGGCTGCAAACAGTGTGACCAAAAGTCCTTCTCAGGACTATTCTAGTTGTATACAGGCAGGCAGGGTATAGCCAGGTCGGAGTACAGTAGCAGAGTCCTTCTCAGGACTATTGTTGCTGTATACAGGCAGGGTATAGCCAGGTTGGAATACAGGCTAGTGACCAAAAGAGTCCTTGTCAGGACTATTGTAGCAGTATACAGGCAGGCAGGCAGGCAGGCAGGCAGGGTATATAGCCATTCCTAGTGGTGACCGTATACCAGCCTTCATCATATCTGGGGCTGGTGTACACAGTCTAAAACAGTCCTGATAGTGTCAGATAGTGTCATTAATTTTTGCTCCTAAAACCTGTGTTAGGTTCTTAGTGCGTCCGTGCTTGCATTTAAAAACCGCACGTGTGTGCCTGTCGGTGGCAGCGTACAGGTGCACTTGTGTGCGTTTTTACCAAACTATTATATAACGCACAAGTGTAGTGTATAATACACGTCAGTCAGCAGTGGCTGATAGTGTCAGAGTTCTCGTCATTAATTTTTGCTCCTAAAACCTGTTAGGTTCTTAGTGCGTTCGTGCTTGCATTTAAAAACCGCACGTGTGTGCCTGTCGGTGGCAGCGTACAGGTGCACAATTTGCACAAACTTTGATATAACGCCCAAGTCTAGTGAATACACATCAGCACAGCATTGCAAAATGCGCAAGGGCGTTGGCAAGGAACAAGGAAGTGGACGTGATGGTGGTGCAGGCAGAGGCCGAGGTCGTGGGCAAGCTCTAATTTTGCCACAACAAAGGGCCACATCTAGTCGCTCGCACGTCCTGTCCCAAATTCTTGGGGACCGCAGCAGTACACCGCTCTTGAACCAAGACCAGTGTCAACAGGTTGTTAGTTGGATAGCGGATAATGCTTCCAGTCAGATTGGCACCACCACAAACACTCTGTCTTCCACACGGTCAAGTGTCAGTAGCCGTGATACTGCACCGCACATTTCAGAACCTGATCCTCCTTCCTACCACAAGGCTGAGTACACGTCCTCGGACATTAATGATCCCACACTTGGACACTCGGAAGAGCTGTTCACGTTTCCATTCGCACATTCTGGCCTCTCGCCAGCTCATGTTGAAGTGGGTCATGAGGAGATCGTATGTACAGATGGCCAAATATTTGAGCAGCCACGTTCTCACGAAGTTGGCAACGTGTCTCAACAAGGGGTGGACGATGATGAGACACAATTGTCAGGAAGTCAGGAGGAGGAGCAGTGTGCGGAAGAGGAAGACGACGTGGTGGATGATCCAGTAACTGACCCAACCTGGCAGGAGGATATGCAGAGCGAGGACAGCAGTGCACAGGGGGAGGGAGGCGTAGCATCCCAACAGGCAGTAAGAAGCAGGGTGGTGGCTCCAGGCAGAAGTCAGGCAACCGTTCCCCGGAACAACAACACGACACAAGGTGCCTGTACAAATGTTAGGTCTTCCCGAGTCTGGCAGTTTTTTAAGTTGGATCCAGATGATTCTAAAAAGGCCATTTGCAACACCTGCCGTGCCAGCATCAGCAGGGGTACCAAAACTAGCAGCCTGACCACCACCAGCATGATCAGGCACATGTCAGCCAAGCACCCGACTTTGTGGGAAGTACAACAGAGTCGAGGAGCAGTGCTTGCTAATGTCACTGCTACGTCTTCGCTGGTTGTGCATGCGAGCCAATCCCCTGTCTATGCTGCCTGCGAACAAGCCTCCTCTGGTCCTGCACCTGCAGTTGCCTACTCAGAAATAACACCATCATCAAGCACGTCCTTGTCCCAGCGCAGCGTTCAGTTATCCATTCAGCAAACCTTTGAACGCAGGCGCAAATACACTGCCAACACCCCACATGCCACAGTTCTAAATGCTAACATTTCGCGACTGCTTGCACTGGAAATGTTGCCTTTTAGGCTGGTGGAGACAGAAGCATTCCGCGACCTGATGGCGGCAGCTGTCCCACGTTACTCGGTCCCCAGCCGCCACTATTTCTCCCGGTGTGCCGTCCCCGCGTTGCATAACCACGTGTCACAAAACATCACACGTGCCCTGAACAACGCTGTTTCACCCAAAGTCCACCTAACCACAGACACGTGGACAAGTGCTTGTGGGCAAGGCCGCTACATCTCGTTGACGGCACACTGGGTTAATATTGTGGAAGCTGGGACCCAGTCTGAGCGAGGGACGGAACACGTCCTTCCCACACCAAGGTTTGCAGGCCCTACCTCAGTCAGTGTTTCACCCACACTCTACAGCTCCGGAATGTCATGCTCTTCAGCCTCCTCCTCCTCCTGCGCATCCTCATCCACTGTACCCTCCACACCAGTCCCAAGCTGGAAGCACTGCAGCACTGCCTCGGCGAAGCGGCAACAGGCTGTGCTGAAGCTAATCTGCATAGGTGACAAACCCCACAATGCAGAAGAGCTGTGGACAGCTCTGAAACAGCAGGCAGATCACTGGCTCACACCTCTGAACCTAAAGCCAGGAAAGGTCGTGTGTGACAATGGCCGGAACCTGGTGGCGGCTTTGAGGCGAGGCCAGCTGACACATGTTCCATGCGTGGCCCATGTGCTCAACCTCGTGGTTCAGCGGTTTCTAAAGTCATACCCAGAGCTGTCTGATCTGCTGGTAAAAGTTCGCCGCCTGTCTGCACATTTTCGAAAGTCACCTACTGCTTCAGCCGGCCTTGCCGGCTTTCAGCACAGTTTGCATCTTCCGGCTCACAGACTGGTGTGTGATGTCCCCACGCGTTGGAATTCAACTCTGCACATGTTGGTCAGGATATGTGAGCAGAAGAGGGCAGTTGTTGAGTACCTGCATCACCTAAGCCGTCGGGAAATGGGTCAAACTCCACACATAACACCTGAGGAGTGGAGATGGATGTCCGACCTATGTACCATCCTCCAAAACTTTGAGGACTCCACCAAGATGGTGAGTGGTGATGACGCCATTATTAGCGTCACCATACCGCTACTCTGCCTTCTAAAACGGTCTCTGCTCAAAACCAAACATGATGCATTGCAGGCGGAGCGCGATGAGTTGCAGCAAGAAACAGTAGTGGGTGTGGGTGATAACACACAGCCCAGCCTCGTCTCATCACAACGTGCAGTGGAGGACTATGACGAGGAGGAGGATGAAGACATGGAGCAAATCTCCGGCCAAATTGAGGATATGACATGCACACCAGTCATATCCTCGGTTCAGCGTGGCTGGCCAGAGGACAGGGTAGATGAGGAGGAGGAGGAGGAGGAGGAGGAGGACAGCATGTTCAGTCAACGTGTTGGTCAGGCTACTGAAGTCCTGGCTGTTAAGAGTCTGGCGCACATGGCTGACTTTATGGTAAGCTGCCTGTCTCGTGACCCTCGCGTTAAGAACATCTTGGCCGACAATCATTACTGGTTGGTAACACTGTTAGACCCACGCTACAAGGAGAACTTTATGTCTCTTATTCCCGAGGCGGAGAGGTCAACCAAAATGCAGCAGTTCCGGAAGGCCATAGTCACGGAAGTAGGCAAAGCATTCCCCTCACAAAACGCTAGCGGCATAGGTCAGGAATCAGTGGACAACCAAGGCGTACAGCCGAGAGAGGCACAAGTCCAATCCGCCAGAGGTAGGGGAACAGTCTTTAAGATGTGGGACAGTTTTCTCAGCCCCTCACGTACCACAGCCCCTGAGGTGCGGGGTAGTGCCACAAGAAATCCTAAGTTTGCCCAGATGCTCAAGGAGTACCTTGCAGATCGAACAACTGTACTCCGACATTCCTCTGTGCCTTACAATTATTGGGTATCCAAGGTGGACACGTGGCATGAATTGGCTCTCTACGCCTTGGAAGTCCTGGCCTGCCCTGCCGCTAGCGTTTTGTCAGAGCGTGTTTTTAGTGCCGCAGGTGGAATCATTACAGATAAACGCACCCGCCTGTCAACTGAAAATGCTGACAGGCTGACTCTGATCAAGATGAACAAGGGTTGGATTGGGCCAGACTTCACCACACCACCAGCAAATGAGAGCGGAATTTAAAGTTTGTAACGGGAATTTGCCATGTACCTCCAGTCACCCATGGGTACACACTTCTGGACTTTGGATAATCGCTGGACTGCTCCTCCTTCTCCTCATGCGCCACCATGATGACCGTTACAAGAGTTAGGCCTTTGTTTCAGGTATACCCCCAGTGGTAAATTTTTTCGCCCATTCTTTGCAGAATGGACATTACAACGACAGGAGACCCGCTCCTTTGCAATGGGAACAATGTTTTGAGGCCCTCATGCACGTCTCTATGCAGGGACAACGTGGAGCCTCCCAATTTTTGGCTGCCCTGCCAAAGGGCTATACTATAATACACCCACTTCCTGACAATGGACACTTAATGTTTTGAGGCCCTCATGCACGTCTCTATCCAGGGACAACGTGGAGCCTCCCAATTTTTGGCTGCCCTGCCAAAGGGCTATACTACAAAAGACCCACTTCCTGACAATGGACACTTAATGTTTTGAGGCCCTCATGCACGTCTCTATCCAGGGACAACGTGGAGCCTCCCAATTTTTGGCTGCCCTCCCTAAGGGCTATACTATAATACACCCACTTCCTGACAATGGACACTTAATGTTTTGAGGCCCTCATGCACGTCTCTATCCAGGGACAACGTGGAGCCTCCCAATTTTTGGCTGCCCTGCCAAAGGGCTATACTACAAAAGACCCACTTCCTTCCAATGGGCACTTCAGGTTTACAGGCCCTCATGCACGTCTCTATCCAGGGACAACGTGGAGCCTCCCAATTTTTGGCTGCCCTGCCAAAGGGCTATACTACAAAAGACCCACTTCCTTCCAATGGGCACTTCAGGTTTACAGGCCCTCATGCACGTCTCTATCCAGGGACAACGTGGAGCCTCCCAATTTTTGGCTGCCCTGCCTAAGGGCTATACTATAATACACCCACTTCCTGACACTGGACACTTAATGTTTTGAGGCCCTCATGCACGTCTCTATCCAGGGACAACGTGGAGCCTCCCAATTTTTGGCTGCCCTGCCTAAGGGCTATACTACAATAGACCCACTTCCTTACAATGGGCACTTCAGGTTTACAGGCCATCATGCACATCTGTATGCAGGGGCATTGGTGAACCTCACAATTTTGGACTGCCCTGGCAAAGGAAAATACTACAAAGACTCAGTTCCTCAAAATGGGCACATTAGACTCAGAGGCCTTTATGTACGTCTCTTCTCAGGGACATCGGAGTGCCACACAATGTTTTACGTAAAATCTTTCATGTATTGATCTCAAAAAGTAACATACATTAGCTCTATCTCACTATTGGGTATGTGCCCTTAACATTTCCGCTATGAAAAATCATTTTGGTGTCATTTTGGAAGGTTTTCTGGTGAGTCCGTAAAAATGGCGTAAAACGCGGACAAAATTATTCACAGCTGTGACTTTTGAGTGATAAATGCTTCAAGGGGTCTTCCCCATGCTGTTGCCATGTCATTTGAGCACTCTTCGGAGACTTTTGTGCCATTTTTAGGGTTTCTACATGCTGCCGGTGGTCATTTCACAAAAATACTCGGGTCTCCCATAGGATAACATTGGGCTCGGTGCTCGGGCCGAGTACACGAGTATCTTGGGAGGCTCGGCCCGAGCTTCGAGCACCCGAGCTTTTTAGTACTCGCTCATCACTACTAATAAACCTAAAAAATAAAAATAAATTGAATAAAAATCATGAATGTTGTGTTATAACAGGAAATTCGGTGTAAGAATGAATATCCGGGATGAGAGTTCAGCGAATGAGTTATAGAAATTGTTACAAAAAGGAGTGTGTACGGTTTATGCGTAAATTTTCAGAATGCGTACATGAAAATTATATGTATGTGAGAATGTCCCCCATGCTTTGTAAAAAGTTATTTATGAAAATGTAAATAAAATATATAAAAATGCCTAATTATTTATAATTTATGAGAAAGATATATATGTATGGAAGAATGTTATAAGGTGTCCAAGAACCATAAAGAAAAAGGGTGCATATATAATGTTAGAGGTCTAGAGTTCCACCAGGCTATATCACCCCTAAAGAAATAGAAAGAAGACCTTACTACCTGTGTACCCCAAAAAAAGCTATATTTCTTAGCCAGGATTATGGTGGAGATATGCACAAGTGAAATAAGAATATAAAGTAATACAATAAGATTATAAAACCAATATGTGTGCATTCATGCACCACCCGGTACGCTACCCTTGCCAAATTGCTCACTCTAGATCCCCACACGATCCATGAAGCCGTTCCCCCGGTCACACCGCCTGCTGCCGGTTCCCACTCATCCCTGGGGGAGTTAGGCGAGTGGTATCGAGAGCTACATGTCGGCACTGATGATACCCCCATACACCACAAGGAAGGGGTATACCGGGTGGTACAGGAGTATGAGCGGGTTTTTAGCAAGCACCCTCTAGATTTTGGGCAGATTAAAGGGGTTCAACACCACATCCCTACCGGTACACACTCCCCTATTAAAGAGAGATACAGGCCTATTCCCCCTGCGCACTACCAATGCGCCAAAGACATGTTGAGGAACATGAAGGAGGCAGGGGTTATTAGGGACAGCTGTAGTCCCTGGGCCGCTCCGTTGGTGCTGGTTAAGAAGAAGGATGGCACCATGCGGATGTGTGTGGATTACCGGAAGATTAACCAGATAACGCATAAGGATGCTTACCCTCTGCCCCGCATCAAAGAGTCCCTGGCCTCGCTGAGAACCGCTAACTACTTCTCCATCCTTGACCTCACCAGCGGGTACTGGCAGGTGGCCGTGGCACCGGAAGACCGAGAGAAGACTGCCTATGGGACCGTTTTGCTGTACTTGGATGATGTGATTGTGTACTCACAGACGTATGAAGCCCACCTGGAGCACCTAGCCGAGGTGTTCGCGTCCCTTGCCAAGTATGGGATGAAGTTGAAGCCCTCAAAGTGTCATCTGCTGAAACCCAGAGTGCAGTACCTAGGACATGTGGTTGGTGCGGAAGGTGTCGCCCCCAACCCCGAGAAGATCACCGCCATCCAAGACTGGCCGAGACCGACCACAGTGAGGGAAGTGAGGCAGTTTCTGGGCCTGGTGGGATATTACCGTCGCTTCATTAAGGGGTACACAAAGATGGCTGCCCCCATGCAAGACCTCCTCGTAGGACAGACCAAGGGTGGTAGATCCCTAGTAGCCCCATTGGTGTGGGAAGAAAAGCATGAGGAATCCTTCCGCCAGCTGAGAACAGCCCTGACCGGAGAGGAAATCCTAGCGTACCCTGACTACAGCCGCCCATTCATCCTCTACACCGACGCCAGCAATGTGGGCTTGGGGGCTGTTCTATCCCAGGTCCAAGACAGAAGGGAAAAGGTAATAGCTTATGCTAGCCGAAAACTCCGACTGACTGAGAGGAACCCTGAGAACTACATCTCCTTCAAGCTTGAGCTCTTGGCACTGGTGTGGGCTATCACCGAGCGGTTCCGCCATTACCTGGCAGCAGCCAAGTTCACCGCGTACACAGACAATAACCTGCTGACCCATCTAGATACGGCCAAGCTGGGCGCGTTGGAGCAGCGGTGGGTGACCAGGTTAGCCAACTACGATTTCACCATCAAGTACCGGGCCGGCCGTACCAACGTCAATGCCAATGCACTCTCCCGGATGCCCCACCTGTCGGAAGAGGGGCCAGAGGATGATGACCTCGAAGAGATCGAGTTGCCTGCATTTCACCGGCCATTCACTGAGAAGGTGCACGTCTACCAACAACGGGTGAACCTGGATCCGCTGCCCCGACAGGACTGGCAGGAAGCTCAGGACCAGGCACCTGCTGTCCGCCTGGTCAAGACTCTAGTGGAACAGGGTTCTGCTGGGATAGACCCTGCTGCCCCTGCCGAAGCCCAACGTCTGTGGCAAGAACGGACCCGGCTATACCTACACCAGGGGAAGTTGTATCGCGAGCTGATTAATCCAAAGACTCACGAGAAGATCCGCCAGCTGGTGATTCCCCAGGCTAACGTGCCCACCGTCCTGCAAGCATACCATGATGGTGCAGTGCACTTCGGGTGGAAGAAGCTAGAGATGTTGTTAAGAGAGCGGTTCTATTGGAGTGGAATGCGGGAATCTGTGGAGGCCTGGTGCCGAGAATGTGGCCCTTGCGCATTGAGAAGGAAGGACGAGGCCAGCCAGAAGGCACCCCTACACCCGATCATTACACACCAACCGCTGGAGCTGGTTGCCCTTGACCATGTAAAGCTCACCCCCAGCCGAAGTGGGTACACCTACGCTCTGACCATCGTAGACCACTACTCGAGGTTCCTGGTGGTTGTCCCAGTTAAGGACTTAACCGGCCGCACCGCTGCTAAGGCTTTCCAGGCTTATTTCTGTTGACCGCATTGGTACCCGGAGAGGGTGCTTACCGACCAGGGTCCGGCCTTTGAAGCAGAGGTATTCCAGGAATTCTGCCAGTTGTACGGCTGCAAGAAAATCCGGACCACGCCTTACCACGCCCAAACCAATGGCATTTGTGAAAAGATGAACCACTTGGTCCTGGGCCTCCTCAAGACGTTACCACTGGAAGAGCGGAACCTGTGGCTGGAGAAGCTACCTGACCTGGTCGATATGTACAACAAAATCCCTTCCAGCTCTACGAAATGCACTCCAGCATACCTGATGAGAGCTCGTCCCGGCCGGCTACCAGTGGATCTGGAAATGGGCTTGGAAGCTTCAGAAGCACTCCTGTCGACAGCTGAATGGGACACTCGGCGGAGGACACAGTACCGACAGGTCCAGGAGTATGTTGAAAAGAACTTGTGCCGGAGTCGGGGACAACAGGAGCAGTGCTTCAACAAGAAGGCGCCTGCCGGTTCCTTCCAACCTGGGGATGTAGTGCTGAAGCGGAAAAGAAGGGCCCACAAGCTGGATGATCAATGGGAAAAAACCCCGTATCTAGTCCAGCCCACAGGATGGGAGAATGGGAAGGCCTACCAGATCAGCCGTGACCAGGGGGGGACTTTGGCCACGGTTTCCCGAGACCACCTGAAGAAGTGCCCACCAGCATTGAGAGTAGCGGATGAGGCTCCAGTTCCCAGTCCAGTGGAGAAGGAAAAAGAGGTAATCCACACCATGATGGGTGATTTTCCAGCAGACTGGCCTACACAGAACGGTGCGGTGATCCTTCCAGTGATACTGTTCCCACAACCCGTGGATGAAGAAATGATGGAAACGGTTAACCGCGAGCCAGTGCCCAGGGATGTACCTGTACCCAGCTCCCCTACACCTCCGCCTGCCCCACATGATAGCAGGGAGGAGGAACTGACTGTTCCCTCTGCCCCACTGCCTGTCACCACTGACACCGGACCCCGAAGGTCCACTCGCCCCAACCTAGGTAGACCCCCACTTAGGTACAGGGAAACTACTCTTTAAAAGGGGGGGGCTTTATGTGTTGAGTGTACCAGTTTGAAAGTTTTAAATGATAAGTAAAGATGATCAACCAAAGAAGTTTACCTGATTGAACCGTGATTAAACCGGCCGTTGCCGGCAACTGTTGTCCCCGTAGGGACTGTGCAACCATTGCGTAAGGAACTGCTTACGGACAAGCCCGAGAACTTGCAGGGCAACCACAAACTTAGTGCAATGTAAATAAAAATGTTTGTTGGCTTGACACCGTTACCGCCTCCGGAGAGGCTGATTTGGGAGGATGGGCCTGGAGGAAAGGGATGGCCTAGGCCCGCCACTACCGTAACCGGTGGCGATCCTCCGGGGGTTCAGGGGTCCCCTTGGACGTGGGCCCCCTGAAAGACACAGAACCCGCTCGGGCAACTTGGTGCTGGACTGGGGTCAAGGGGTGCTGCCCGCTTCTTAGGGGCAGCATCAGGGCCAGGTTGTTTGGGTGGGAGAAGAGCGGAAGCTGTACCGTTGTAAAATGTTTATGATGCTTTTACATGTTTTACCGTTTTATTCTTTTTCAGTTGTGAAAATAAAACCGGTGATGGACGGGCAGCCCGCGGACGGTCTGCATTTTACTATAGGGGAATGTGGCGCCCTGGACAAGCCAGGTCGTCACAGGTACTACACCAACACACTCTACACTCCGGCTAGGCACACCGAAGCTAAACACAAATCCTAGTTGCCTTCCTCCAGGGGCTGATGTCCACACCAGGGGGTGGGCCAGGCGGTTGATCCCACCCACCGAGGAGTTCACAGTCCTGGAGGCGGGAAAAGGAGTCAGATTAGAGATCAGTTTTGGAGTTAGAGAAGTGAAGAGGAGAGGAGACTGACCGTGTCCGGGTGTGTGGCCCGGGCACTCAGCAAGGTTGGCAGACGGTGGTGACCTTCTGCAGGAGAGGCTGATTGGAGTGAACCGTACGGACCGGGGATGGGCGGTGGCCCGCCGGTACCAGATCGGGGAGTGAAGAGAAGCCAGCACCATCCGGCAGGGCCTACGGACCCCGACCAGGCTAGGAGTCGCCGTAAAACCGGTCAAATCCGTTAGCGACAGGAACCTCCAGGGTTTCCCAGCAGTCAAGACCCGATTGAAGGCAACAGCTCACACCGTAGAGGGAAGCACAGTCACCGCCAAGGCTACAGTTCCCAGGGCCAGAGCCTGCGGGCAAAAGGGGCTCCCTCAGCATCCATCCAAGCTGGGGAGCGGGTTACCGGTGGGAAGCCCGCTAGATTTTGGGGGAATAAAAGGGGTCCAACACCACATCCCCACAGGTGCACACCCACCCATCAAAGAGAGCTATAAGCCAATACCACCTTCACATTGCCAGTGTACCAAGGACATGTTGAGCAACATGAAGGCGGCTGGGGTTATCCGTGACAGTTGTAGCCTTTGGGAAGCTCTGTTGATCCTGTTAAAAAAGAAGGACGGCACCACTCCCCGTATTGAGGAATCGCTAGCTGCATTGAGAACTGCAAATTATTTTTCTACCCTTGATCTCACTAGTCACTATTGGCAAGTGTCCGTTGCTGAGGCAGACCGGGAGAAGACCGCCTTCGCCACCCCTATGGGTCTCTGCGAGTTCAAAAGCATGCCCTTCGAGCTGTGCAATGCGCCAGGAACCTTCCAGAGGCTGATGGAATGCTGCTTGGGACAAGATTTTAGGGTGTATAAAAAGGGAGATTAGATCCCGTGATCCCAACGTATTGTTACACCTCTAAAAATCACTTGTAAGGCTACATCTGGAATATGGGAACCAGTTTTGGGCTCCACATTTTAATAAGGACATTCAGAAGTTAGAGTCAGTTCAAAGGTGGGCAACTAGACTACTACAAGGAATGGAAGGCCTCCCATATGATGACAAGTTGAAAAAGTTATTAAGTGATTATTGGCTGCAATGGGGCTTTCTGGCTGGTGCCAGCCTCTCTTCTTAGCACACAGGAACCACAATCCCTACACCATGCTTCAATGGATTCTCTCATCCCAGCCCAGTAAAACTACATATTTTACACAGTCATAAGCAGCCAAAAGGGATCTATTCTATTCAATTGCAAATGATCTAGATAAGACTGAGAATAAGATACTGCACGGGACATAGCAGAGTTGGTCAAGTTGAGTGGAGATGAGTTTGCTATTTGGCACAGCTTTTTGCATCAATAAAGCAAGTAAAAGGTGTGAAAGATAAAAAAAGGGTGAAAGTGTGAAAAGTGAATTGGCCAAATTGAGGTGCATATAAAGTTTTTGCTTTCTTTCAATTCACTAATGGGGCTCATTTGAATCAGGTGAATTGAGTTCTGCTTTTGGAAACTGGGTTAAGAAGGGGTGCACCGGTCCTGGAGGTACTGCAATACCAGGTCAATGCGTGCAGTGGACAGAGCAAGATTTTTTCCATCTCCTTGTTCTAAAAATCCATTTAATATATGGTCCCCAGAGAGGGGACGTATCAGATATTAAACTGATAAGAACAGATTTAATTTTTTTTTTTTTCTGTTTATCAGTAGGACTTCAAAATAACAAAGGTGATCACCTCCCGTTGCCTGGGAACCGTCCAGGCACAAGAGGGCTATGTGTCACCAGAAGGCGCACACACTTCCTCAAGGCCGGCAGACGTGCAATCCCAGGCACCTTCCAGTACCGACCAAGGTAGCGTCCTCCGAAACTACACTTGATCTTAGCCAAAAGGCCGAGAAGCTATAACCCGAATTGGTTACGGCCTTGAGTGGCACCCTGGCCTATACCGGACACATCTTAGGGAGAGGGAGACAAACCCACGCCTACAGAAGACATTTTGTCACCCAAGCCAACCCTTGAAAAGGCTGTTTTGCAGAGCAAAAACAAGAAGAATGGTGCTTTTTGCAGCCGCCGCCCACTGCAATGAATCTGAATAACTCCTCCTTTTGGACACAAGCACCTCCCCTCCCCCTTGCAGTCTTTCCAATTCATGATACAAAAAGACGGACGGACAGGACAGGACAGGACAGGCTGCCTGACTTTCCGTCACTGCCACCCTTTGCCATCCTTGCCCGTAGAAAGCTCTTTCATCATCCCCAAACCCTAATCTTTTCCCTTCTCTTCCCAGATGCGTCTCACTCCCTTTCATTAGGAAGTGAGCGCAGCCTTTTCTCCATTCTGCACATGCGCGACGTTAAACACAAATGCGCAGGCGTGCGTTCCATTACCCTCACTGCATTCCACTCCCATACAGGAAGTGGGCGCAGCTATTACTACGGTCGCACATAAAAGAACCCACGGCCACCACTGCACATAGCTGACTCCACCACAGGACACCCACTTCTACACCAACGCAGGTAAGACAGGATCGGCACCTCTATGCTCCCGTTACAATCAGGCTCAGTCACCATGTGATAACGCTCTCAACTCTTTAGTTGCAGGCTCCCCTTGCTTCACCTCCACTGGCTGTGCTGCCATTTCCTCTCCCACCTGGAAGGTATACTTTATTCCACTATTTTCCTGTTTCTCTCTTCCCCCTTTTCCCATAACCTACTTTTATCTGCATTTGTGGGGTATCTATATGCTATTTACATCATAGTTTTATTCATTAATATGGAAGGGAAGAGTGCCCATGAGAGTGTTGAACTGCGGAGAGCAAGAGATTAAGCTGCTCCGATTTGCCACCATTGATAAGCTGTTCTCAGTAGATACACATGCTATCCAAACAGCAGCATCCACCATTGCTTCAGCCCACCCATTCAGTGACAGCTCACCAAGTCAGCCAGAGGAGTGGTGTAAGGAATTACACGTAGGCACTGACTCCACACCTTCACATCACAAGAAGGGGGTCTACAGGCTAGTGCAAGAATACGAGCAAGTCTTCAGCAAACATCCGCTAGACTTTTGAAGAATAAAAGGGGTCAAACACTACATCCCCACAAGTGCACACCCACCCATCAAAGAGAGATATAAGCCAAAACTACCTGCACATTACCAGTGTACCAAGGACATGTTGAGCAACATGAAGGAGGCTGGGGTTATCCGTGACAGTTGTAGCCTCTGGGCAGCTCCGTTGGTCCTGTTAAAGAAGAAGGACAGCACCACTCCCCTGTATTGAGGAATAGCTAGCTGCATTGAGAACTGCAAATTATTTTTCTACCCTTGATCTCACTAGTCGCTATTGGCAAGTGTCCGTTGCTGAGGCAGACCGGGAGAAGACCGCCTTTGCCACCCCGATGGGTCTCTGCGAGTTCAAAAGCATGCCCTTCGAGCTGTGCAATTTGCCAGGAACCTTCCAGAGGCTGATGGAATGCTGCTTGGGACACCGAAACTTTGAAACGGTACTGCTATACCTTTATGATGTTATTGTTTATTCTAAAGCAAACAAGATTTTAGGGTGTATAAAAAGGGAGATTAGATCCGGTGATCCCAACGTATTGTTACCCCTCTATAAATCACTTGTAAGGCCACATCTGGAATATGGGGTAAAGTCCTGAGCAGGTTGATAACCATTGGTTTGAGCATGGTAGGGTGTAGTGCGCATCTTCCTGCATCGGTAAAAGCTGCAGAAGTCCTTGAAGATTTCCGCTTCAAAGGCTGTGCCTTGATCTGTGAGGACTCTCTCTGAGTAGCCATGAGGTCTGCATAAGTGTGCTTGGAAGACCTTCGCTGCAGTATGGGCCATTAGATCTTTGACTTGTACCACAACCATAAATCTCGAGTAGTTGTCTACCATCGTAAGTGCATACGTGAGCTCGCCTCGATATTCTGCAACAAAACTCCCTTTTTCGATTTCAGTTTCAGCAAACACTCCTCTTCCTGTAGAAAATATTTATCATTACCTAAGACAGTCATTCTAATGCATGACAATATTAAGGCAATTTAGTTAAAACTTGTTTTAACTCACCTTTAAGGGGATTGATGTATTTCATGGTCAATCCAGGTTTGTCAGTGATGGCACTGACATAATGTATGGCGTCTTTTTCGGGCGTTATCCTTTGCCTTTTCATTGTGAAAATCCAGTTGCCTATATCAAAGCAAATTCTACTACTTGTAAAGTATGCAGAAAATGAAATGTAGAACATATAACATCAACTGCTTAGGAACGCATCATAGGTTAGTACTTAAAAGGATATTGTCATGTTCTAGTCATAATGCAAGCTGGACATTTTTCATGTTACCCTGTAATCGCCGGCCTGTTCTAATGCTCACAAGCCAAGATATAGGCTCAGCTGCTAAGGCTTCCCTATGCCTTCTGAATGAAACTTGAATATGTCTGGGTCACTGTGTATATAGCAGGTGCTCAGAAAAAATAAGAGTCAATTCAATAGAAATAGCTCTGGCACACTATAGTGATCAATAACGTAAGAAAAGAACTCTTGGAATGCTGAAAATTCTTTATTTGTGCAAAAGGATAATTCATCCAACGTTTCGACCTTGTTTTTAGGTCTTTATCAAGGATAAAGTTATCTAAGATCATAAAGGGTTACAAAACCATATAAACACGTAATTAGTACATAGTACAACATAACAGTACAATATATTGCTACTTGAGAGTACAATGGGTCAAATGACCATGATGCACATACAAAAAATTTTTCCAAAGCCATAGTGAAAACATTTGTACTGAGGAAAGAAAATTTCCACATGACCTATCTGGAGAAACATTCTGGATCAAACAACCAAAAATAGTCAAGCAGGTAAATACACACCTATATGGATAACAGGATGATATGTGTTCAATTGTATAGCGTCATTGCCATTAAGGTACAAATGGAAAACTTGCAATCCTATATAGTGAAGGAAATGAACACATATCATATCAAAGAACACAGGAACATGGGTGTGAGAAAAACCTCAATGTTTATACTTTGTTCTTTATAATGGTGTGAACATGTATATGTCTCAGTACCTTATGCACTTGAGAATTCTAGTGAGTAGATCATGAAAGCCTATTTCAGAACTGGAATCGGTAAATAATTGTAGGTGGAATCTAAATGAAAAGATGGTACAAGTGTTATCATGACACGTGGGCTATAACACAATGGACCGTGTGACAAAGAAGAAAGGAGAGAAAGAAGAGGAAGAAAATGCAACTACCTGTAACATTACGTGATAGTCACTGGTAAGTATCACTTGACAATTCAAGTGAAAAAGGATTCCTTTATTAAAGGGTTCTCAGTCGCCTCAGGATCATGAAATACTAGGGTAAATGATATGAGAATGGGTAAGAAGCACCACTAAAGGAAATATGAGATGCAGGACATATATCTATAAACCCCTGAACTACATGATAGAAATAAAAAGAAGAAAAAAGAAAAAAAGAAGAAAGAAGAAGAACACATAGAATGCGGAAAGAGAATGGGTACAACTACCTGAGTTACTGCAGGGAGGCCCCTGGTTGGTATTGTGAGGGTTAGTGGAATTCCTTCACTGAAGGGTTCTCAGTTGCCTCAGGTTCGTGAAAAATGCTATAGACAAATAATGCCCGGAGAAAAGGGGTTCATATACAGCGAATAATGGTAATACAAGGTACATGTGTCACATGTAATAGTATATATATATATATTGTACTAAGCTCTACACCAGAAATAGAAAGTAGTCCCTCTGCCTTCTGTCTAGGTGCCCTGAGTTATGTCCTGTAAACTGTCACAGGGACCCAGACACACATGTGTAGTAGGGGAATATCCCTGCTGAGATGCCAGTGCTAGAGCACTCGTTTGCTGTGGAGTTGAACGCTATGTGAGCAGTTCTTACCTTCAATGAGCAGAAGTCTCTTTTTTCAGATTTCAATATCTCTGTGGGTATCTGGCAGAAATATGGAATACTCTTTACTGCTAAGACCCTGTACACCACTCCCACTAAAGGGGGCTTTACACGCTGCGACATCGCTAATGCGGAGTCGTTGGGGTCACGGAATTTGTGACGCACATCCGGCCGCATTAGCGATGTTGCTGCGTGTGACACCGATGAGCGATTTTGCATCGCTGCAAAAACGTGCAAAATCGCTCATCGGTGACATGGGTCTCCATTCTCGATTATCGTTACTGCAGCAGTAACGATGTAGTTCGTCGCTCCTGCGGCAGCACACATCGCTCCGTGTGACACCGCAGAAACGAGGAACCTCTCCTTACCTGCCTCCCAGCCGCTATGAGGAAGGAAGGAGGTGGGCGGGATGTTCCGGCCACTCATCTCCGCCCCTCCGCTGCTATTGGGCGGTCGCTCAGTGACGTCGCTGTGACGCCGCACGGACCGCCCCCTTAGAAAGGAGGCGGTTCGCCGGTCACAGCGACGTCGCCGGGCAGGTAAGTATGTGTGACGGGTCTGGTCGGTGTTGTGCAGCATGGGCAGCGATTTGCCCGTGTCGCGCAACAGATGGGGGCGGGTATCCACACTAGCGATATCGGGACCGATATCGCAGTGTGTAAAGTAGCCTTTAATAAACTGTGTAAAGGATTTTAAGTAAAAATCCACAATAAACCAGCGCTAGATGGGTTTTTATAATTTTATTAATAGACCACAAATAAAAATTTTTTTGCTATCCTTGTTTCAAGACAGAGTATTTGATAATATACAATACACTGATTATTACTAAAACCAAGGACTACATAAAACAAGGACCACATAAAATAAAAAATGAAAGTAATGAGAATAAAATTCTTTTGTATAACCAATTAACTTCGAGGTGATACAATATTCACATTGATTTAGTTTTACCAGTCTAATGTAATGCCCCGGCCGGTGGCATATATTTTGTTTGGTTAATAATTTAGACTTATACAATGAAAGATGTACTATACCACCCCTGGCTAACTTACAAGTTTTAAGTTGTACAATATAAGTTTGCGACGTTATATTCGCCCCCAGGGCCTGGGGGAATAAACCTCACAACAACTTGACCGCAAAAAACACCCCGGATTTCTCCGTTGATTAGGCTGGAACCGCTATGTACAGGATTGACCTGTTAGACTTCCAGAGCGGACGTTTTGAGGCCAGTGGCCGCGACTAGTGCTGGCTCTGGGGGAGATGTATGGTTACCGACATCCCTCTTTACAGAGCCTTTATAACACTTCACAAGGCCACAAACCAGCCGGTCCCGTATTCTCCCAAATGTACTTTCGAAATCAAGCAGTACGAAGCCACTGAAAGCACCAAGATGTTGGCTGCGGACAACAATAAGATCAGCGGTAACTACTCAGCCTCTCCAGCGGGCAGTCCAGACCGTATCCAGTGTCAGCTGACTGATTCCACACAGGAGGAAGTTGCTTGGCAGGTTAGCACCACACAAGGCTCCGATCCGCTTCCAAACGAGCAATGCAGAACCGCTGGAGGTACCAATGTATCCTGGTTGCAGACAAAGGAAATGTCAGCGGTAACCTCTCAACCTCTCCAGCAGGCAATCCGTACCGTGTCCAGTGGAAGCCGGTTGATTCCACACGAGGGAGAGATTACTTGGCAGGTTATCACCGCACAGGTGAGGTAGGCAAAAACAGAGTCCTGATCCGACGCGCGTTTCGGGGGCGTGTAACGGCCCCCTTCCTCAAGGATAACTCAGCTGTTGCCTAGAGCACTATTTATGCATATATTTAATTGGTTATAATTTGCATAAAATTAAACAATGTTTAAATTCAACCAACATTCAATGACCACTACATATATCAATTTGTGAAAGACCGTTCATAATAGCCATATAATATAATTATGTGCAAAGGTTTTTCTAAAGGTTTTTCTAAAAAGACCTATATATAGCCTTGCTTGTATAATCATATACTGGGAAGACAATGTGTATATATGCATATGCTTTTTTTCAACAATAAATTTAACAAAAGGACATCATAAAGGTGTAATATAAATTTGCTATAATATGAAAAGCCCCTTATATCTACATCAACCTTGGGCAAGTGAAGCACCAATTTATATCATATCAAAGAACACAGGAACATGGGTGTGAGAAAAACCTCAATGTTTATACTTTGTTCTTTATAATGGTGTGAACATGTATATGTCTCAGTACCTTATGAACTTGAGAATTCTAGTGGTAGATGATGAAAGCCTATTCCAGAACTGGAATCGGTAAATAATTGTAGGTGGAATCTAAATGAAAAGATGGTACAAGTGTTATCATGACACGTGGGCTATAACACAATGGACCGTGTGACAAAGAAGAAAGGAGAGAAAGAAGAGGAAGAAAATGGAACTACCTGTAACATTACGTGATAGTCACTGGTAAGTATCACTTGACAATTCAGGTGAAAAAGGATTCCTTTATTAAAGGGTTCTCAGTCGCCTCAGGATCATGAAATACTAGGGTAAATGATATGAGAATGGGTAAGAAGCACCACTAAAGGAAATATGAGATGCAGGACATATATCTATAAACCCCTGAACTACATGATAGAAATAAAAAGAAGAAAAAAGAAAAAAAAGAAGAAAGAAGAACACATAGAATGCGGAAAGAGAATGGGTACAACTACCTGAGTTACTGCAGGGAGGCCCCTGGTAGGTATTGTGAGGGTTAGTGGAATTCCTTCACTGAAGGGTTCTCAGTTGCCTCAGGTTCGTGAAAAATGCTATAGACAAATAATGCCCGGAGAAAAGGGGTTCATATACAGCGAATAATGGTAATACAAGGTACATGTGTCCCATGTAATAGTATAAATATATATATATTGTCCTAAGCTCTACACCAGAAATAGAAAGTAGTCCCTCTGCCTTCTGTCTAGGTGCCCTGAGTTATGTCCTGTAAACTGTCACAGTGACCTAGACACACATGTGTAGTAGGGGAATATCCCTGCTGAGATGCCAGTGCTAGAGCACTCGTTTGCTGTGGAGTTGAACGCTATGTGAGCAGTTCTTACCTTCAATGAGCAGAAGTCTCTTTTTTCAGATTTCAATATCTCTGTGGGTATCTGGCAGAAATATGGAATACTCTTTACTGCTAAGACCCTGTACACCACTCCCACTAAAGGGGGCTTTACACGCTGCGACATCGCTAATGCGGAGTCGTTGGGGTCACGGAATTTGTGACGCACATCCGGCCGCATTAGCGATGTTGCTGCGTGTGATACCGATGAGCGATTTTGCATCGTTGCAAAAACGTGCAAAATCGCTCATCGGTGACATGGGTCTCCATTCTCGATTATCGTTACTGCAGCAGTAACGATGTAGTTCCTCGCTCCTGCGGTAGCACACATCGCTCCGTGTGACACCGCAGAAACGAGGAACCTCTCCTTACCTGCCTCCCAGCCGCTATGAGGAAGGAAGGAGGTGGGCGGGATGTTCCGGCCACTCATCTCCGCCCCTCCGCTGCTATTGGGCGGTCGCTCAGTGACGTCGCTGTGACGCCGCACGGACCGCCCCCTTAGAAAGGAGGCGGTTCGCCGGACACAGCGACGTCGCCGGGCAGGTAAGTATGTGTGACGGGTCTGGTCGGTGTTGTGCGGCATGGGCAGCGATTTGCCCGTGTCGCGCAACAGATGGGGGCGGGTACCCACACTAGCGATATCGGGACCGATATCGCAGTGTGTAAAGTAGCCTTTAGTCACATGACCAAGACTGTATCTGTGTCCCTACAACACACTTGAGACAAATGTGTGTGTGAGCCTGCATTGTGGGGTATATATAATATATTATAGAGCTGGGAAGGATCATTCTAAGCAGTGAGCTGTTCCAGTATTTGTAGGAAAATACCCAGTAGAAGCATCAAACACAGCACCAATACCTCCCATCAGTATTCCACCACAGTGCCATGTAACCCATGCCCTACACTCCCATCTACACCAATACTATACAGGCACAAACTAGTATATCTGACTAAAAGCCCCCAAAATATGAAGAACGGCCTATAGTTGAGTGTGGATATAAAATCTATGTGAGCAGAGCTAGAATAGAAATCACTGACCGCATTGAAGTCATTCTGACCATAAATCACCATGATATCAAGGTGAGGAGTTGTGTGTTACTGCTGGGAGGAAAGGGTTAACAGTGGAATATTAAGGTGCATTTCTGTGTGCAGTGTTACTAGTCAATGTAACAATTCAGTATGAGCTGCTCTTGGTGCCGGGGGAGGGAGATGCTCTCCTGAGCAAGATAGATGGGGAATGAACATGATATCTATATAGTGTAAGGCAGGGGGTCTCAAACCAGGTGATCATGTCTGATCAACTGGTTACATTATGTCTGATTACCTTGTCTAACAGTTTTTTCTCCCCTTTCTTTACCTTCCAGGTTCCCATAGTCACGTGAAATATCCCTGTTGCACTTGATTATGGCTCACTATTCACTATAGGATGTCTTATATCTAACATCACACTCTCACCCATCAGCACTCTATAGGTTTGTATAAGGTATGCGCTTACACATCCGGTCCTCCATAGGTATTTCCACTTATGTAACACTATCCCTATGATCACTCATAACTCATACCCTTGTAGTCAATTACAGCCTCCTCTCTCCCCCCTCCCCTTCTCCCTTTCCATCTATAATTTTGCCAGTACAATATTAGTTTACATTAGGCACACACTCACATATTCCTTTCCTTAGTGATTTATTGTAATTCACATTCACATACAATTCTCTATGCCTGCCCCATTACTACATTCATACCTACTTGACCCTATCCTGATACCCCTTGTCTCACCTTGTTGGTCCCTACACCTGTTATCATGTCCTTTCCTGTGTCTGTCTTGTCACACAACACATTTTAGCATATAACTTGTGCTCCTTATTACCTGTCCTGCCTATTAGAATTATGTCCATTATGTCCATGCATGGCCCAATGAATCAAGTCTGTACTTCATATTCATGGTTTAAGCCTTTGGGTTCCAATGTGCCCAGAGTATATATCCAGAAAGATTCCCTTTCTTTGAGCTTCCTAATTCTATTGCCTCCTCTGCGTATGGCTTGGACATGTTCGATGACTTGGAATCTTAATTGGATCACTGTGTGATTATGCGTCACAAAATGGTGTGGGACTGGTAATAGAATCTGCTTACAATGTATTGTTGACTTGTGTTTAGCTCAAAGAAAGAGAATCTTTCTGGATATGTACTCTGGGCACATTAGAACCCAAGGGCTTAAACCGTGAATATGAAGTAAAGACTTGATTCATTGGGCCGTGCACCATGTCACCAAGTGTCCAATTGCATTGTCCAATGGCTCACAATGGTTATGCGTTTTCATTGGATGGATAATCGAAGCCATGTTTTTTTCCTTTCTGTTGGGTTTGTTGTGTGAGTAGCCTATAGGATTAAGTTGGTTACCGCAGGCAGTGGATTTAACTTCCTGTCTTTGGTCCAGTGGTAGATGGATTGTCTGGTCTATGAGCTGTTATTGGTTTGAATGCAGGTGAATGCCCATGGGCTGCTTATGACTGTGTAAAATAGTATTGATTCATGATGGATTTCAGACTACATGTAGATATCTTCAGTCTTTCTATCCACATCATTTAAATGAACATTATCCATGCAGCTTGAAATTCATCCAATAAGAGAAGCAACCTTGTACAACCAATCTGATAAGGGCACAGTATATCCTAAGGGAAGGTTATGGCTATAAAAGGGGACTTCTTGGAGTCACCAGGTTGTTGATGGATGTTGCATGATCTAGTCTAAGCTCTTAGGAGCTGGCTAGGGGATCAGAACCAGGATGCCTTGTGGACTCGGTCTAGGGACTTTGGCTTCAACTAGAGGATCACTTGGCTACATGGCTTCAATCTAGGGGCTCCAATTCCGATTGGAGATCATAACCGCAATCTAGGGATTTCGACTCCGGCTGCCAGGATTATACCATATCATCATACCAGAGACTACTTAAGGAAGAAACCCAGGTTGGACAATTTTGTCACCTGGCTACAGACTTTGCAGACCTCAGCCAGCTTCCTAAATCTGGCGCTATTCTATTGTCGGTGGGTGCCCGACAAATTACACAGCTATGTAAAATTTTGGTTTATGAAACTTCAAATCCAGTGACTGATTATTATGTTTTCTAATGTCCTGATTTAAAAAAAAAAAAATTAATATTTTTTTTTAACCATCAAATATTGATTTTGTACAATCCATGTGTGAAGTTACATACAAGTGACATGAACAAGAAAAATACTTATTGTAACCAAAAATATTCACAATTTTATATATAAAATACATTTATTTATTGTACAGTCATTCTGCAACTTTATTAGAAATTTATTCTTGCACTTTTTCCTTTTCTCTAGATCCCCCTTTTCTCTTATAGAAGGCCTGTGGATCTTCTCTGTGAAGCATCCGGCAATCATGTTCACGTTTCATTTACTTTGGTATCGTCGTTCCATCTCCTTGATATTCCGATGAAAACCTTCTTGTTCTTCCCACCAGCACCAAGGTTTTCAGACAAGTAGTCCAAATAGGAATGTAAAAAATGTAACTTCAAATTCATTAGACAACCCAAGGCTTTGAAACGTTTCAGCATGTTCTCCACGATGGACTTAAATTTTGATTCTTTGTTGTTACCTAGAAACGTATTTATTGCTTCTTTCAAAGAGTCCCAAGCCCTTTTTTCAACAGTTTTCATTATTGTTTAAAACACGTCATCCTTCATTCATGGGTTTCTGAATATCCGAACCCACAAAAATGCTTTTGTGCTGCCCCTGTGCCAGCAGCCGCCGTTGGTCGGATCCAGACCTTCTAAGAGAGTGGCTCGACCCGGGGGTCTCGCGGACATGTCGAATAAAAGGAGGAATGTAGATGTATGGGCTAGGCCGTATTAAGTTTGTGACGCCACCAACGGTGTGTGGTGAGGTGGGACACCACCGCTGCCGTTATGGGATACCCGGGAGAGATGTAGTGGCAGCTGGATGTTAACCCCTCCGTGTGTAGGGATGATTGCCCCGGGGCCCAGTGTCTTTGTGCAGGGTATGGTGATGGCAAGGGCCGGCGCGCCTGAGCAAGCAGGGGGATGTTTGGTTACTCACAGTAAATGAATCACACGAGTCTTTCGGTAAACCAAAGGTGCTGGTGGCCTGCCGCCCCGGCCGGTTGCATTCAGGTCCCCCACCCAGGCTGGTGGTCGCTGTCCTTTACTCTGCACTTGTTTTTGTGTATGGTGGACTGCCTGGTCTGGAACTCAGGAGTCCGCTCCCGGCTGGATATGGCCTAAGGAGCCGTGCCCGCAGGCGCTGGCCCGTGGGATCTAAGGGCCCTGGCGGTGGCCTTATCCCTATCAGTGGGCTGTTGTCTTCTTTGAGGGACTTTAGGTGGGATAGGACCTATAATCCTGCCCTCAATCATTTCATTAGCTAGGCCGCTGGTTTCGGTCCTGGCTTCAGGGTCCTAGGTGACTAGGGTTTCAGGTCGGCTGTGTGTTTCCTAAGTGAGGAAAGGTGTTGTGCGGGGGCCTATCTGTAACTACCTGGTTTTGCCAGGGCATCACACCTTCCTTCAGACTTGATTCTGACAGTCCCTGAAACTTGGTACACAGGTACTTAAACATCTCTCCTTCTTTCAGTAGCGCTTTCACAAACAGCTTCATCAGTCCAAGCTTACAGTGGAGTGGTGGCAAGAGAACTTTAGGTGGGATCAACTAAGCTTTATGCAACAATGTTCTTGAGTCCCGGTTACAAAGATGTTCTTGTTGGCCAATTTTTTTTGCTCCAGTGAAGAGTCCTAACCTGGCTTTCCAATTCACACAAAAAGCATGTGTTCTGCCTTCTTTTACGTAATGCTGTGAATCTCTAGCATACAGCTAAACCCTAGTTCACATTTCAAATAAACAGACTGTGGAGTTCAATAGCCTTGATTTATTAGCTGGTAACGTGAACTTGATTGCAGTATACATGGAATATACAGTGAATATAGGAATATCCAAGATGCAGTTGAAGACAGAATACGGTATATCCAAGATACTGTTTTATACGGGTAAAAACTATAACAAGAAAATGATTACAGTCAGTACAGTGTTAATACAGAGTTAACATAGCATAACAGTACATGAGATGCAGTTCTTACGAGAATGTAGGTGAAAGGTCACTGCATCTGCAATACATAGAAATCTTATCTAGACAAACAAGACAGGGATGACACTAAAGGTGTAGAAGTACAATGTACAATGCATTTACTACACTCTTCCATCTAGGATTCTATCACTAACACATGTAATTTGCTTTGCTCACCGGATTACACTAGGCAGGGGTGAATGTACAGAGAGGTAAGTCGGCATGTCCTTTCCTGACAAATCCAAAGAGAAAATGGCTGCAGGCTTCTTCTCAGCTCAGGGAGGCATTCCTTACCCAGAATACATTTAGCTTAAAGGGAAACTCAGCAATTCAAAAGAATAACAATGACCTCTAGGGGTTGTAACAGAAATTTCAATGAATGACTATTAGCAGGCTGCCATGAGGCAGAACAGCATGGGTATTTAATATATCCTCCTTGCTGCCCAAGAAGCAATGAGAACATTTTTAGACCACCACATATTGACCATCCATGCTCCTTGTAGTTAAGTTTCTTGAGAATAAAGTCTAAATTCTCACAGCTTTCTTCCAAGTGCATAGCATGTGTGACGCCCTGGACTAGCCAGGTAGTCACAAACACAAAATCACACACACCCCCTCCCCTGGATAGTCTACATCAGTCACACAAAATCCTTGTTGCCTCCTCCAGGGTCTGATGTCCACACCAGGTGGGGCGGAGCCAGGCGGTTGGCCCCACCCACCGAGGAGTTCACAGGCCTGGAGGCGGGAAAAAGCAGTTAGTTTAGTTTTGTAGTGGAAAGTGAGAGGACAGAAACTGTTAGTGTCTGGGTAGGAGCCCAGGCACTGTCAGCAAGGTCGGCAGACGGTGGTGGCCGTCTGCAGGAGGTGGTACAAGTCAGCTGAACCGTAGGACCGGGGACGGGCGGTGACCCGAGGGGAACTGAACCGGTGAGCGGATCTGTACCAAGCACAAAGGCAGGGCCATTGGACCCTGACCAGGCTAGGAGCCGCCGACAATGGTCAAATCCGAGAGTGACCGGAATCCCAGGGGTTCCCTAACACCCAAGACCCGACAGAAGGCAACCGTCCACACCGTGAGGATAAAAAGCCACCGCCATAGGCTAGAGATCCAAGGGCCAGCGCCTGCGGGCAAACGGGCTCCCTCGGTACGTACACCCCAGCCATCCAGCCTCCCCGTACCGCCACCGGGCCCCGGGATCACCAACCCCTACCCACGGAGGGGGAACCAACATCCTAGCTGCTCCCTGCCATCGCTCCCGGGATCCCCGTCACCAGCAGTGGTGGTGCCCATTATCACCACGACCTGTGGGTGACGTCACTAACTATCTCCCCAAACAAACCACCCCCTTTTCACTCGTGGGCGAGGAGCGCTGCTCGAGTCCCCGGATCTGGCCCTCCGCTCGAGCCACCGAGCAGCAGCAGCAGCAGAAGTCCCCGAACCCGAGCGTAGCGTGCGTGGCCCCTCTGCCCGCGACACATGCCCTACACACACTGAAGAATACTTACTGCCATTGAGCAGTAGCACAGCTTTCAGACTTTTTGGATGAAACAATGACGTGTCTCCACTCGCTCACATTGTACTTAATGTTACATTTTCCATCAGCACAGGAACATCGCTTGAATACACTAGAGCACCATCTTCAGAAAAGTATGGAGGGAATCTTTTCAGAATTCTAACCTTTTGGAAACCTATTGTCACGCTCTCCGGGTCCCCTGCTCTGCCCCCCGGCTCACCTGCCACGCTCCCCGGCTTCCCTGCTTCGCTCCCCGGCTCCTCTGGCAGACATCCCCCGCTCCACGGTCTCCAGCCTCCACCACCTGCGGTCCCCAGGCGGCCCGGTCCCCGCTCCCGGCGCCCGTCGGCAGCCCTGCTCCAGGCCGGCTCCCCTGCTTCCTATACACCGCTCCGTGCCCTGGCTTCTGGCACCCGGGCCTCGCGCATGCGCATTAGGGCGCGCGCGCGGTCATTGACCCTCTCTTAAAGGGCCAGCGTCCAGTGACAGGAAATTGAACACACAGGTACAGGGTATAAAGGGGTTTAATGTCCAAGTGGGCGGGGCCTGTTCTTCGTGTTTCCTAAGCTAGGAGTCAGGTCTCCTTGTGTCTCTGTGATATACTTACCTATCTCTCTTCTAGAGCCGCTCCTGCCTCGCCATCCGGTCCTGCCGATTCCCGAACCCCGAACGCTGACTATCTGCCATCCCGTCAGTCCGTACCATCTCTGATCCCTGTGGTGACCCGTCCTCTCGCTCCATCGGTTCCGGACTCTGCCTGACATCTCGGCCTCCGAACCTGAGCTCCGTCACCCGGACTACCATCAGTGACTCCGTGGTCCCAGGGACTTCTCCATTCCACTCTTTTGCACGGACTGTCCTGCTACCCGTAGTGCTCCGGCTACCGGACCCCTTGCCTTCATTAAGGTGTTCGGCCCAGTAGATCCACCTCCTGGGTCTGCCCGTCCACCTGGCCCTAACACCTATAGAATCAGTGTTTGTGAAAAAACTGTACGTGATGATATTTTTTCAATATTTTTACTGAGTCCAATGATCGAAAGTATGAAAAAAATCACATCTTTCAAAAATTTTTACCCTTGGAAACCTGTGTTATTATTACTATGCACGAGCCCTAAATTGTCTGAAAAACAACAAATATGCTGGTTGGATAGACCTTGACCCCACAATTCAACGGCCACAATTAAGGAGAAAAGTGCTAAGAGAGTTAAATTTGCCCCTGAAATAACCCATGATACGGGCCAAGGAGGGACACACCATTTTGATCCGAAAATAGCCCAACACCATGAGAGACGGGCAAATCCGTGAAAAGACAAAGTTCCAAGCTACAACTGACGCAGGATCTACAGCACATACGCCCATTGTAATTGTTCATGATTTCCGGCCACTACGCATTTCAGCCTTCAGGGACCTGGTAATTCGAATGCTATGTCCAGGAGTAGAGATGAGCGAACCGGTTCCGGTTCGGCTCGAGGTCGGTTCGCCGAACGGAGCTCCCGTTCGAGTTCGGCTCGTCGAACGTTCGACGAACCGAACTCGAGCCAATAGGAAACAATGGCAGGCAATCACAAACACAGTAAAACACCTAGAAAACACCCTCAAAGGTGTCCAAAAGGTGACAAACAACTCACAACACAACACAAACACATGGGAAAGTGACAAGGACATATACTCATGCGAAAACAAAACAGCTGGACAAGGAAAAAGAGGAGGACACACAGATATAGGCATGGCACGCCATTCTAAAATCATGTAAAACACCGCAAGGTGACTCCAAGCGGAGTCTCCCTTTTTTCCAAAAATTGGGCCCCACACACACCCACCCCTTCAGTGGCAGCAGTTGTGCCCCAGTTGTACACTTCACAGCTACATTTGCATCAAGCACATTCAAAAATACGCTATTCTTAACCGTCCCCAGGATGACACCGGGGTAGGTAGCAAAGTCTTTCCTGATCCCAGCTCTGTTCATCTTGGCTTCTTTTAAAAACACAGCAAGCAAGGGTTACTCCAAGCGGAGTCTCCCTTTTTTCCAAAAATTGGGCCACACAGACACCCACCCCATCAGTGGCAGGACTTGGGCCCTAGTTGCAAACAGGATGTTTTGATTTGCATCAAGCACATTCAAAAATACGCCATTCTTATCCGTCCCCAGGATGACACCGGGGTAGGTAGATAAAGTCTTTGCTGACCCATGACTTGTTCATCTTGGCTTCTTTTAAAAACACAGCAAGCAAGGGTTACTCCAAGCGGAGTCTCCCTTTTTTCCAAAAATTGGGCCCCACAGACACCCACCCCATCAGTGGCAGCACTTGGGCCCTAGTTGCAAACAGGATGTTTTGATTTGCATCAAGCACATTCAAAAATACGCCATAATTAACCGTCCCCAGGATGACACCGGGGTAGGTAGCAAAGTCTTTCCTGATCCCAGCTCTGTTCATCTTGGCTTCTTTTAAAAACACAGCAAGCAAGGGTTACTCCAAGCGGAGTCTCCCTTTTTTCCAAAAATTGGGCCACACAGACACCCACCCCATCAGTGGCAGCACTTGGGCCCTAGTTGCAAACAGGATGTTTTGATTTGCATCAAGCACATTCAAAAATACGCCATAATTAACCGTCCCCAGGATGACACCGGGGTAGGTAGCAAAGTCTTTCCTGATCCCAGCTCTGTTCATCTTGGCTTCTTTTAAAAACACAGCAAGCAAGGGTTACTCCAAGCGGAGTCTCCCTTTTTTCCAAAAATTGGGCCACACAGACACCCACCCCATCAGTGGCAGCACTTGGGCCCTAGTTGCAAACAGGATGTTTTGATTTGCATCAAGCACATTCAAAAATACGCCATTCTTATCCGTCCCCAGGATGACACCGGGGTAGGTAGACTAAGTCTTTGCTGACCCATGACTTGTTCATCTTGGCTTCTTTTAAAAACACAGCAAGCAAGGGTTACTCCAAGCGGAGTCTCCCTTTTTTCCAAAAATTGGGCCACACAGACACCCACCCCATCAGTGGCAGCACTTGGGCCCTAGTTGCAAACAGGATGTTTTGATTTGCATCAAGCACATTCCAAAATTCGCCATAATTAACCGTCCCCAGGATGACACCGGGGTAGGTAGCAAAGTCTTTCCTGATCCCAGCTCTGTTCATCTTGGCTTCTTTTAAAAACACAGCAAGCAAGGGTTACTCCAAGCGGAGTCTCCCTTTTTTCCAAAAATTGGGCCACACAGACACCCACCCCATCAGTGGCAGCACTTGGGCCCTAGTTGCAAACAGGATGTTTTGATTTGCATCAAGCACATTCAAAAATACGCCATAATTAACCGTCCCCAGGATGACACCGGGGTAGGTAGCAAAGTCTTTCCTGATCCCAGCTCTGTTCATCTTGGCTTCTTTTAAAAACACAGCAAGCAAGGGTTACTCCAAGCGGAGTCTCCCTTTTTTCCAAAAATTGGGCCACACAGACACCCACCCCATCAGTGGCAGCACTTGGGCCCTAGTTGCAAACAGGATGTTTTGATTTGCATCAAGCACATTCAAAAATACGCCATAATTAACCGTCCCCAGGATGACACCGGGGTAGGTAGCAAAGTCTTTCCTGATCCCAGCTCTGTTCATCTTGGCTTCTTTTAAAAACACAGCAAGCAAGGGTTACTCCAAGCGGAGTCTCCCTTTTTTCCAAAAATTGGGCCCCACACACACCCACCCCTTCAGTGGCAGCAGTTGTGCCCCAGTTGTACACTTCATAGCTACATTTGCATCAAGCACATTCAAAAATACGCTATTCTTAACCGTCCCCAGGATGACACCGGGGTAGGTAGCAAAGTCTTTCCTGATCCCAGCTCTGTTCATCTTGGCTTCTTTTAAAAACACAGCAAGCAAGGGTTACTCCAAGCGGAGTCTCCCTTTTTTCCAAAAATTGGGCCACACAGACACCCACCCCATCAGTGGCAGCACTTGGGCCCTAGTTTCAAACAGGATGTTTTGATTTGCATCAAGCACATTCAAAAATACGCCATAATTAACCGTCCCCAGGATGACACCGGGGTAGGTAGCAAAGTCTTTCCTGATCCCAGCTCTGTTCATCTTGGCTTCTTTTAAAAACACAGCAAGCAAGGGTTACTCCAAGCGGAGTCTACCTTTTTTCCAAAAATTGGGCCACACAGACACCCACCCCATCAGTGGCAGCACTTGGGCCCTAGTTGCAAACAGGATGTTTTGATTTGCATCAAGCACATTCAAAAATACGCCATAATTAACCGTCCCCAGGATGACACCGGGGTAGGTAGCAAAGTCTTTCCTGATCCCAGCTCTGTTCATCTTGGCTTCTTTTAAAAACACAGCAAGCAAGGGTTACTCCAAGCGGAGTCTCCCTTTTTTCCAAAAATTGGGCCCCACACACACCCACCCCTTCAGTGGCAGCAGTTGTGCCCCAGTTGTACACTTCACAGCTACATTTGCATCAAGCACATTCAAAAATACGCTATTCTTAACCGTCCCCAGGATGACACCGGGGTAGGTAGCAAAGTCTTTCCTGATCCCAGCTCTGTTCATCTTGGCTTCTTTTAAAAACACAGCAAGCAAGGGTTACTCCAAGCGGAGTCTCCCTTTTTTCCAAAAATTGGGCCACACAGACACCCACCCCATCAGTGGCAGCACTTGGGCCCTAGTTTCAAACAGGATGTTTTGATTTGCATCAAGCACATTCAAAAATACGCCATAATTAACCGTCCCCAGGATGACACCGGGGTAGGTAGCAAAGTCTTTCCTGATCCCAGCTCTGTTCATCTTGGCTTCTTTTAAAAACACAGCAAGCAAGGGTTACTCCAAGCGGAGTCTACCTTTTTTCCAAAAATTGGGCCACACAGACACCCACCCCATCAGTGGCAGCACTTGGGCCCTAGTTGCAAACAGGATGTTTTGATTTGCATCAAGCACATTCAAAAATACGCCATAATTAACCGTCCCCAGGATGACACCGGGGTAGGTAGCAAAGTCTTTCCTGATCCCAGCTCTGTTCATCTTGGCTTCTTTTAAAAACACAGCAAGGAAGGGTTACTCCAAGCGGAGTCTCCCTTTTTTCCAAAAATTGGGCCCCACACACACCCACCCCTTCAGTGGCAGCAGTTGTGCCCCAGTTGTACACTTCACAGCTACATTTGCATCAAGCACATTCAAAAATACGCTATTCTTAACCGTCCCCAGGATGACACCGGGGTAGGTAGCAAAGTCTTTCCTGATCCCAGCTCTGTTCATCTTGGCTTCTTTTAAAAACACAGCAAGCAAGGGTTACTCCAAGCGGAGTCTCCCTTTTTTCCAAAAATTGGGCCACACAGACACCCACCCCATCAGTGGCAGCACTTGGGCCCTAGTTGCAAACAGGATGTTTTGATTTGCATCAAGCACATTCAAAAATACACCATAATTAACCGTCCCCAGGATGACACCGGGGTAGGTAGCAAAGTCTTTCCTGATCCCAGCTCTGTTCATCTTGGCTTCTTTTAAAAACACAGCAAGGAAGGGGTTACTCCAAGCGGAGTCTCCCTTTTTTCCAAAAATTGGGCCCCACACACACCCACCCCTTCAGTGGCAGCAGTTGTGCCCCAGTTGTACACTTCACAGCTACATTTGCATCAAGCACATTCAAAAATACGCTATTCTTAACCGTCCCCAGGATGACACCGGGGTAGGTAGCAAAGTCTTTCCTGATCCCAGCTCTGTTCATCTTGGCTTCTTTTAAAAACACAGCAAGCAAGGGTTACTCCAAGCGGAGTCTCCCTTTTTTCCAAAAATTGGGCCACACAGACACCCACCCCATCAGTGGCAGCACTTGGGCCCTAGTTGCAAACAGGATGTTTTGATTTGCATCAAGCACATTCAAAAATACGCCATAATTAACCGTCCCCAGGATGACACCGGGTTAGGTAGCAAAGTCTTTCCTGATCCCAGCTCTGTTCATCTTGGCTTCTTTTTTTAAAAACACAGCAAGCAAGGGTTACTCCAAGCGGAGTCTCCCTTTTTTCCAAAAATTGGGCCACACAGACACCCACCCCATCAGTGGCAGCACTTGGGCCCTAGTTGCAAACAGGATGTTTTGATTTGCATCAAGCACATTCAAAAATACGCCATAATTAACCGTCCCAAGGATGACACCGGGGTAGGTAGCAAAGTCTTTCCTGATCCCAGCTCTGTTCATCTTGGCTTCTTTTAAAAACACAGCAAGCAAGGGTTACTCCAAGCGGAGTCTCCCTTTTTTCCAAAAATTGGGCCCCACACACACCCACCCCTTCAGTGGCAGCAGTTGTGCCCCAGTTGTACACTTCACAGCTACATTTGCATCAAGCACATTCAAAAATACGCTATTCTTAACCGTCCCCAGGATGACACCGGGGTAGGTAGCAAAGTCTTTCCTGATCCCAGCTCTGTTCATCTTGGCTTCTTTTAAAAACACAGCAAGCAAGGGTTACTCCAAGCGGAGTCTCCCTTTTTTCCAAAAATTGGGCCACACAGACACCCACCCCATCAGTGGCAGCACTTGGGCCCTAGTTGCAAACAGGATGTTTTGATTTGCATCAAGCACATTCCAAATCAACAAGCATTTACTCTCCCCAGGATGACACAGGGGTAGTAAATTCCTTCTGGATCCATGACTTGTTCATTTTGATGAACGTCAGTCTGTCCACATTGTCACTGGACAGACGCGTGCGCTTATCTGTCAGCACACACCCAGCAGCACTGAATACACGTTCAGAGACAACGCTGGCAGCTGGACACGACAAAATCTCCAAGGCGTAACTGGAGAGCTCTGGCCATTTTTCTAGGTTTGAAGCCCAAAAGGAGCAAGGCTCCAGTTGCACAGTCATGGCATCGATGTTCATTTGGAGATACTCCTGTATCATCCTCTCCAGCCGTTGAGTATGTGTCAGACTTGTTGTCTCTGGTGGCCTTGCAAAAGAGGGTCTAAAAAAATTATGAAAAGATTCCATAAAATTGCTGTTACCGGCACCAGATACGGTCCTACTGGTACGGGTAGACTGTTGAAGATGACGAGACCGTCCCATGTTTGTCAAGTTACAACTGGGAGATTCCCTCCCTGCACCTGCACGGTTGTTTGGTGGAAAAGCCGAGCTAAGATCGAGTAACAGCTTCTGCTGATACTCCTGCATACGTGCGTCCCTTTCTATGGCTGGAATTATGTCACAAAATTTGGACTTGTACCGGGGATCTAATAGTGTGGCAATCCAGTAGTCATCATCACTTCTAATTTTGACAATACGACTGTCATGTTGGAGGTAGTGCAACAAAAAGGCACTCATGTGTCTTGCGCAGCCATGCGGACCAAGTCCACGCTGTGTTTGTGGCATAGAGGTGCTACCCGTTCTTTCTTCCTCTGACATCTCCCCCCAACCTCTTTCAACTGAAATTTGACCAAGGTCTCCCTCATCCGCTGAGTCTTCCATGTCCATGGACAGTTCGTCCTCCATTTCTTCATGTTCTCCTGCACCTTGCTCAACATTTCGCCTGCTACTATGCGCCCTTGTCGATCCCTGTTCCCCATGGTCCCATGCCTGCTGCGTTGGTGATGATGAACGTCTGGACCTTGGTGATGTTGTTGTCCCTTGCGCATATGAATCCTCCTGTAGTTCCTCCCCTTCATGTTGTCCCACCCCCTGACTCCGAATAGTGTTTAGCGTGTGCTCCAGCATGTAAATGACTGGAATCGTCATGCTGATAATGGCATTGTCAGAGCTAAACATATTCGTCGCCATGTCGAAACTGTGCAGAAGGGTGCATAGGTCCTTGATCTGAGACCACTCCATCAGGGTTATCTGCCCCACCTCTGCATCTCGTTGGCCCAGGCTATACGTCATGACGTATTGCACCAGGGCTCTGCGGTGCTGCCACAGTCGCTGTAACATGTGGAGAGTTGAATTCCAGCGTGTCGCCACATCGCATTTCAGGCGATGAACCGGCAGGCCGAAAGACTTCTGGAGCGATGCAAGTCGCTCTGCTGCGGCGCTTGAACGGCGGAAGTGAGCTGACAGTTTTCGTGCCCTGTTCAGAAGGCCATCTAGGCCGGGATAGTGTGTTAAAAATTGCTGGACGACAAGGTTCAACACGTGAGCCATACAAGGTACGTGTGTCACAATGCCCAGGCGAAGTGCCGCACCCAGGTTTGCAGCATTGTCGCACACGGCCTTACCAGGCTGCAGGTTGAGTGGAGACAACCATTTATTAAACTCGGACCGCAGAGCTGACCACAACTCCTCAGCTGTGTGACTCTTATTCCCAAGACATGTCAAGCTAAAGACCGCCTGATGCCGTTGCGCTCTGCTGCCAGCATAGTAATGAGGCGTGCGTGATTCCTTCTGCGCAGTGAGAACGCTGGTGGCCTGACAAGGCAGGCTTGGGGCGGAGGTGGAGGACCCAGATGAGGTGGAGGATGCAGAAGCTGTGGCGGAACTTGGACAGACAGAGGATTGACACACAAGTCGTGGGGACGGCAAGACTTGTGCAGCAGACCCTTCACCATCTATCACCATAGTTACCCAGTGCCCAGTCAGCGACATGTAACGTCCCTGTCCATGCTTACTGGTCCAAGTATCGGTAGTGAAATGCACCCGTTCACATACAGAGTTTCTCAAGGAAGCGGTGATGTTGTGTGCGACATGCTGGTGTAGCGCGGGCACACCTTTCTTAGAGAAGTAGTGGCGACTAGGCATCTGGTACTGGGGCACAGCGACAGACATAAGGTCTCTAAAATCCTGTGTGTCCACTAGGCGGAAAGGCAGCATTTCGGTAGCCAACAGCTTACAGAGGGATAGAGTCAACCTCTTAGCTTTGTCATGGGTCGGAGGAAGTGGCCTTTTATTTGACCACATCTGAGGGACAGAGATCTGGCTGCTGTGTGTAGACGGTGTTGAGTAGGGTGTCCCTGGAAAAATGCAGGTTTGTGAGGAAAGTGCAGGCGGAGACATGATGTTGCCTTCATCCAACGTTGGTGCTATCGATGTCTGAGAGAGCTGTACACACTCACTTGTTTCCCCTTCCAAACCAACTGACGACCTTACAAGCAAACTGCCTGTTGCGGTTACAGTGGTGGAAGTTTGGCGTGGAAAAACAGGTGTGACAGCTGTCCCCACAGTCCTAGAAGATGAAGAGCGCGCGGATGCACTGGAAGGGGCGGGCGGTGGATGGTTCGCTCTTGCAGCATTGCAGCACAGTGAGCTTCCCACCGGGACCTATGATATTTATTCATGTGACGATTCATGGAAGAAGTTGTCAAACTGCTGAGGTTTTGACCTCTACTAAGAGAATCATGACAAATTTTACATATCACATGATTTGGGCGATCTTTTTCTATGTCAAAAAAGGACCAGGCTAGGCAAGGCTTAGAGGCCATGCGACCTGTTGATCCACCCCGAATAATGCTCATAGGCAGAGTGGTGGCTGAGGATGCAGTTGTAGACGTGCTACCAGTGCTCCGACTCTGTCCAGGAAGGCGCAAGGTAACTTCGTCGTCGGTTGCATCCTCCTCCACCGCCTCTGTTGACCTCCTCGAGTGCCTGACTGGTGGTTGACAGTAGGTGGGATCTAGAACTTCATCATCAATTGTTGTGTTTGCACTCCCCTCCCCCTCAGACCGAGCCTCTTCTTGCCCTGACCGAATATTTAAGTTGTCATCCCAATCGGGTATCTGCGTCTCATCTTCATCAGTATGTTCCTCATTGTCTATAACCACAGGTGTTACAGTTTGTGACAAAGGGTCAACATTATGCTCAGAAACTTGGTCCTCACGGCCTGAATCAGAGTCACAAAGGTTCTGGGCATCACTGCAGACCATTTCCTGTTCTGTACTCACTGTAGCTTGGGAGCAGACCTCTGATTCCCAGGCTATAGTGTGACTGAACAGCTCTGCAGACTCAGCCATCTCAGTTCCACCATACTGTGCAGGGCTGATGGAGACTTCAGAGCTGGGAGAAATCAAGTGTGATTGGGATGACAACTCAGAGGACTGGTGTTTTTTGGATGCGGTACTTGAAGTGGCTGAGAGGGCACTTGTTGGACCACTTGAGATCCATTCAAGCATTTTCCTTTTTTGCCCATCATCTACCTTTCTTCCTGTTGTTCGTGTCCGTAAAAAAGGGAGCACATCGGATTGTCCACGGTAAGTAGTAGACATCTTACTTTTGCTGGTAGATGGTCTATCTTCAGCAGATGATAATGGAGCTTTGCCACTTTCCCCACAGACAAAACCTTTTTTGCCTTTTCCACCACGCCTCTTCCCCTTTCCACCAGCATCTGTCATTTTGCCACTCATGTTGATTGCGACAAGATTGTGGACTGAAAATGTGGTAGTAAAAATTGAGAGGTGGTGAAGATTGCAGTGGTGGTCTAGCTTTATTAACAGCAGAATAATAAAGAATAAATATCCCTGACAATGCAACTTAGTTATAATGAGTTGGAGTGTGCAACGCAGGCAGATGCGCTCTGCAAATGTCTTGGCACTAGTGGGACTATAGCAAAGTCCAATAGCCACGTATAGGATGCCACTAGGTACACTGAGTGTTTGCTAGTATAATGGCTAAGTTAAAATTAGTTGGAGTGTGCAACGCAGGCAGATGCGCTCTGCAAATGTCTTGGCACTAGTGGGACTATAGCAAAGTCCAATAGCCACGTATAGGATGCCACTAGGTACACTGAGTGTTTGCTAGTATAATGGCTTACTTATAATTAGTTGGAGTGTGCAACGCAGGCAGATGCGCTCTGCAAATGTCTTGGCACTAGTGGGACTATAGCAAAGTCCAATAGCCACGTATAGGATGCCACTAGGTACACTGAGTGTTTGCTAGTATAATGGCTAAGTTAAAATTAGTTGGAGTGTGCAACGCAGGCAGATGCGCTCTGCAAATGTCTTGGCACTAGTGGGACTATAGCAAAGTCCAATAGCCACGTATAGGATGCCACTAGGTACACTGAGTGTTTGCTAGTATAATGGCTTACTTATAATTAGTTGGAGTGTGCAACGCAGGCAGATGCGCTCTGCAAATGTCTTGGCACTAGTGGGACTATAGCAAAGTCCAATAGCCACGTATAGGATGCCACTAGGTACACTGAGTGTTTGCTAGTATAATGGCTTACTTATAATTAGTTGGAGTGTGCAACGCAGGCAGATGCGCTCTGCAAATGTCTTGGCACTAGTGGGACTATAGCAAAGTCCAATAGCCACAGATAGGATGCCACTAGGTACACTGAGTGTTTGCTAGTATAATGGCTTACTTATAATTAGTTGGAGTGTGCAACGCAGGCAGATGCGCTCTGCAAATGTCTTGGCACTAGTGGGACTATAGCAAGGTCCAATAGCCACGTATAGGATGCCACTAGGTACACTGAGTGTTTGCTAGTATAATGGCTTACTTATAATTAGTTGGAGTGTGCAACGCAGGCAGATGCGCTCTGCAAATGTCTTGGCACTAGTGGGACTATAGCAAAGTCCAATAGCCTTGTATAGGATGCCACTAGGTACACTGAGTGTTTGCTAGTATAATGGCTTACTTATAATTAGTTGGAGTGTGCAACGCAGGCAGATGCGCTCTGCAAATGTCTTGGCACTAGTGGGACTATAGCAAGGTCCAATAGCCACGTATAGGATGCCACTAGGTACACTGAGTGTTTGCTAGTATAATGGCTAAGTTAAAATTAGTTGGAGTGTGCAACGCAGGCAGATGCGCTCTGCAAATGTCTTGGCACTAGTGGGACTATAGCAAAGTCCAATAGCCACGTATAGGATGCCACTAGGTACACTGAGTGTTTGCTAGTAAAATTGCTTAGTTTAAAAAAGTTGGAGTGTGCAATGCAGGCAGACGTGCTCTGCAAATGTCTTTGCACTAGTGGGACTATAGCAAAGTCCAATAGCCACAGATAGGATGCCACTAGGTACACTGAGTTTTTGCTAGTATAATGGCTTACTTATAATTAGTTGGAGTGTGCAACGCAGGCAGATGCGCTCTGCAAATGTCTTGGCACTAGTGGGACTATAGCAAGGTCCAATAGCCACGTATAGGATGCCACTAGGTACACTGAGTGTTTGCTAGTATAATGGCTTACTTATAATTAGTTGGAGTGTGCAACGCAGGCAGATGCGCTCTGCAAATGTCTTGGCACTAGTGGGACTATAGCAAGGTCCAATAGCCACGTATAGGATGCCACTAGGTACACTGAGTGTTTGCTAGTATAATGGCTTACTTATAATTAGTTGGAGTGTGCAACGCAGGCAGATGCGCTCTGCAAATGTCTTGGCACTAGTGGGACTATAGCAAAGTCCAATAGCCACAGATAGGATGCCACTAGGTACACTGAGTGTTTGCTAGTATAATGGCTTACTTATAATTAGTTGGAGTGTGCAACGCAGGCAGATGCGCTCTGCAAATGTCTTGGCACTAGTGGGACTATAGCAAGGTCCAATAGCCACGTATAGGATGCCACTAGGTACACTGAGTGTTTGCTAGTATAATGGCTTACTTATAATTAGTTGGAGTGTGCAACGCAGGCAGATGCGCTCTGCAAATGTCTTGGCACTAGTGGGACTATAGCAAGGTCCAATAGCCACGTATAGGATGCCACTAGGTACACTGAGTGTTTGCTAGTATAATGGCTTACTTATAATTAGTTGGAGTGTGCAACGCAGGCAGATGCGCTCTGCAAATGTCTTGGCACTAGAGGGACTATAGCAAAGTCCAATAGCCACAGATAGGATGCCACTAGGTACACTGAGTGTTTGCTAGTATAATGGCTTACTTATAATTAGTTGGAGTGTGCAACGCAGGCAGATGCGCTCTGCAAATGTCTTGGCACTAGTGGGACTATAGCAAAGTCCAATAGCCACGTATAGGATGCCACTAGGTACACTGAGTGTTTGCTAGTAAAATTGCTTAGTTTAAAAAAGTTGGAGTGTGCAATGCAGGCAGACGTGCTCTGCAAATGTCTTTGCACTAGTGGGACTATAGCAAAGTCCAATAGCCACAGATAGGATGCCACTAGGTACACTGAGTGTTTGCTAGTATAATGGCTTACTTATAATTAGTTGGAGTGTGCAACGCAGGCAGATGCGCTCTGCAAATGTCTTGGCACTAGTGGGACTATAGCAAAGTCCAATAGCCACGTATAGGATGCCACTAGGTACACTGAGTGTTTGCTAGTAAAATTGCTTAGTTTAAAAAAGTTGGAGTGTGCAATGCAGGCAGACGTGCTCTGCAAATGTCTTTGCACTAGTGGGACTATAGCAAAGTCCAATAGCCACAGATAGGATGCCACTAGGTACACTGAGTGTTTGCTAGTATAATGGCTTACTTATAATTAGTTGGAGTGTGCAACGCAGGCAGATGCGCTCTGCAAATGTCTTGGCACTAGTGGGACTATAGCAAAGTCCAATAGCCACGTATAGGATGCCACTAGGTACACTGAGTGTTTGCTAGTATAATGGCTTACTTATAATTAGTTGGAGTGTGCAACGCAGGCAGATGCGCTCTGCAAATGTCTTGGCACTAGTGGGACTATAGCAAAGTCCAATAGCCACGTATAGGATGCCACTAGGTACACTGAGTGTTTGCTAGTATAATGGCTTACTTATAATTAGTTGGAGTGTGCAACGCAGGCAGATGCGCTCTGCAAATGTCTTGGCACTAGAGGGACTATAGCAAAGTCCAATAGCCACAGATAGGATGCCACTAGGTACACTGAGTGTTTGCTAGTATAATGGCTTACTTATAATTAGTTGGAGTGTGCAACGCAGGCAGATGCGCTCTGCAAATGTCTTGGCACTAGTGGGACTATAGCAAAGTCCAATAGCCACGTATAGGATGCCACTAGGTACACTGAGTGTTTGCTAGTAAAATTGCTTAGTTTAAAAAAGTTGGAGTGTGCAATGCAGGCAGACGTGCTCTGCAAATGTCTTTGCACTAGTGGGACTATAGCAAAGTCCAATAGCCACAGATAGGATGCCACTAGGTACACTGAGTGTTTGCTAGTATAATGGCTTACTTATAATTAGTTGGAGTGTGCAACGCAGGCAGATGCGCTCTGCAAATGTCTTGGCACTAGTGGGACTATAGCAAAGTCCAATAGCCACGTATAGGATGCCACTAGGTACACTGAGTGTTTGCTAGTAAAATTGCTTAGTTTAAAAAAGTTGGAGTGTGCAATGCAGGCAGACGTGCTCTGCAAATGTCTTTGCACTAGTGGGACTATAGCAAAGTCCAATAGCCACAGATAGGATGCCACTAGGTACACTGAGTGTTTGCTAGTATAATGGCTTACTTATAATTAGTTGGAGTGTGCAACGCAGGCAGATGCGCTCTGCAAATGTCTTGGCACTAGTGGGACTATAGCAAAGTCCAATAGCCACGTATAGGATGCCACTAGGTACACTGAGTGTTTGCTAGTATAATGGCTTACTTATAATTAGTTGGAGTGTGCAACACAGGCAGATGCGCTCTGCAAATGTCTTGGCACTAGTGGGACTATAGCAAAGTCCAATAGCCACAGATAGGATGCCACTAGGTACACTGAGTGTTTGCTAGTATAATGGCTTACTTATAATTAGTTGGAGTGTGCAACGCAGGCAGATGCGCTCTGCAAATGTCTTGGCACTAGTGGGACTATAGCAAGGTCCAATAGCCACGTATAGGATGCCACTAGGTACACTGAGTGTTTGCTAGTATAATGGCTTACTTATAATTAGTTGGAGTGTGCAACGCAGGCAGATGCGCTCTGCAAATGTCTTGGCACTAGTGGGACTATAGCAAAGTCCAATAGCCACGTATAGGATGCCACTAGGTACACTGAGTGTTTGCTAGTATAATGGCTTACTTATAATTAGTTGGAGTGTGCAACGCAGGCAGATGCGCTCTGCAAATGTCTTGGCACTAGTGGGACTATAGCAAGGTCCAATAGCCACGTATAGGATGCCACTAGGTACACTGAGTGTTTGCTAGTATAATGGCTTACTTATAATTAGTTGGAGTGTGCAACGCAGGCAGATGCGCTCTGCAAATGTCTTGGCACTAGTGGGACTATAGCAAAGTCCAATAGCCACGTATAGGATGCCACTAGGTACACTGAGTGTTTGCTAGTATAATGGCTAAGTTAAAATTAGTTGGAGTGTGCAACGCAGGCAGATGCGCTCTGCAAATGTCTTGGCACTAGTGGGACTATAGCAAAGTCCAATAGCCACGTATAGGATGCCACTAGGTACACTGAGTGTTTGCTAGTAAAATTGCTTAGTTTAAAAAAGTTGGAGTGTGCAATGCAGGCAGACGTGCTCTGCAAATGTCTTTGCACTAGTGGGACTATAGCAAAGTCCAATAGCCACAGATAGGATGCCACTAGGTACACTGAGTTTTTGCTAGTATAATGGCTTACTTATAATTAGTTGGAGTGTGCAACGCAGGCAGATGCGCTCTGCAAATGTCTTGGCACTAGTGGGACTATAGCAAGGTCCAATAGCCACGTATAGGATGCCACTAGGTACACTGAGTGTTTGCTAGTATAATGGCTTACTTATAATTAGTTGGAGTGTGCAACGCAGGCAGATGCGCTCTGCAAATGTCTTGGCACTAGTGGGACTATAGCAAGGTCCAATAGCCACGTATAGGATGCCACTAGGTACACTGAGTGTTTGCTAGTATAATGGCTTACTTATAATTAGTTGGAGTGTACAACGCAGGCAGATGCGCTCTGCAAATGTCTTGGCACTAGTGGGACTATAGCAAAGTCCAATAGCCACAGATAGGATGCCACTAGGTACACTGAGTGTTTGCTAGTATAATGGCTTACTTATAATTAGTTGGAGTGTGCAACGCAGGCAGATGCGCTCTGCAAATGTCTTGGCACTAGTGGGACTATAGCAAGGTCCAATAGCCACGTATAGGATGCCACTAGGTACACTGAGTGTTTGCTAGTATAATGGCTTACTTATAATTAGTTGGAGTGTGCAACGCAGGCAGATGCGCTCTGCAAATGTCTTGGCACTAGTGGGACTATAGCAAGGTCCAATAGCCACGTATAGGATGCCACTAGGTACACTGAGTGTTTGCTAGTATAATGGCTTACTTATAATTAGTTGGAGTGTGCAACGCAGGCAGATGCGCTCTGCAAATGTCTTGGCACTACAGGGACTATAGCAAAGTCCAATAGCCACAGATAGGATGCCACTAGGTACACTGAGTGTTTGCTAGTATAATGGCTTACTTATAATTAGTTGGAGTGTGCAACGCAGGCAGATGCGCTCTGCAAATGTCTTGGCACTAGTGGGACTATAGCAAAGTCCAATAGCCACGTATAGGATGCCACTAGGTACACTGAGTGTTTGCTAGTAAAATTGCTTAGTTTAAAAAAGTTGGAGTGTGCAATGCAGGCAGACGTGCTCTGCAAATGTCTTTGCACTAGTGGGACTATAGCAAAGTCCAATAGCCACAGATAGGATGCCACTAGGTACACTGAGTGTTTGCTAGTATAATGGCTTACTTATAATTAGTTGGAGTGTGCAACGCAGGCAGATGCGCTCTGCAAATGTCTTGGCACTAGTGGGACTATAGCAAAGTCCAATAGCCACGTATAGGATGCCACTAGGTACACTGAGTGTTTGCTAGTAAAATTGCTTAGTTTAAAAAAGTTGGAGTGTGCAATGCAGGCAGACGTGCTCTGCAAATGTCTTTGCACTAGTGGGACTATAGCAAAGTCCAATAGCCACAGATAGGATGCCACTAGGTACACTGAGTGTTTGCTAGTATAATGGCTTACTTATAATTAGTTGGAGTGTGCAACGCAGGCAGATGCGCTCTGCAAATGTCTTGGCACTAGTGGGACTATAGCAAAGTCCAATAGCCACGTATAGGATGCCACTAGGTACACTGAGTGTTTGCTAGTATAATGGCTTACTTATAATTAGTTGGAGTGTGCAACGCAGGCAGATGCGCTCTGCAAATGTCTTGGCACTAGTGGGACTATAGCAAGGTCCAATAGCCACGTATAGGATGCCACTAGGTACACTGAGTGTTTGCTAGTATAATGGCTTACTTATAGTTAGTTGGAGTGTGCAACGCAGGCAGATGCGCTCTGCAAATGTCTTGGCACTAGTGGGACTATAGCAAAGTCCAATAGCCACGTATAGGATGCCACTAGGTACACTGAGTGTTTGCTAGTATAATGGCTAAGTTAAAATTAGTTGGAGTGTGCAACGCAGGCAGATGCGCTCTGCAAATGTCTTGGCACTAGTGGGACTATAGCAAAGTCCAATAGCCACGTATAGGATGCCACTAGGTACACTGAGTGTTTGCTAGTAAAATTGCTTAGTTTAAAAAAGTTGGAGTGTGCAATGCAGGCAGACGTGCTCTGCAAATGTCTTTGCACTAGTGGGACTATAGCAAAGTCCAATAGCCACAGATAGGATGCCACTAGGTACACTGAGTTTTTGCTAGTATAATGGCTTACTTATAATTAGTTGGAGTGTGCAACGCAGGCAGATGCGCTCTGCAAATGTCTTGGCACTAGTGGGACTATAGCAAGGTCCAATAGCCACGTATAGGATGCCACTAGGTACACTGAGTGTTTGCTAGTATAATGGCTTACTTATAATTAGTTGGAGTGTGCAACGCAGGCAGATGCGCTCTGCAAATGTCTTGGCACTAGTGGGACTATAGCAAGATCCAATAGCCACGTATAGGATGCCACTAGGTACACTGAGTGTTTGCTAGTATAATGGCTTACTTATAATTAGTTGGAGTGTACAACGCAGGCAGATGCGCTCTGCAAATGTCTTGGCACTAGTGGGACTATAGCAAAGTCCAATAGCCACAGATAGGATGCCACTAGGTACACTGAGTGTTTGCTAGTATAATGGCTTACTTATAATTAGTTGGAGTGTGCAACGCAGGCAGATGCGCTCTGCAAATGTCTTGGCACTAGTGGGACTATAGCAAGGTCCAATAGCCACGTATAGGATGCCACTAGGTACACTGAGTGTTTGCTAGTATAATGGCTTACTTATAATTAGTTGGAGTGTGCAACGCAGGCAGATGCGCTCTGCAAATGTCTTGGCACTAGTGGGACTATAGCAAGGTCCAATAGCCACGTATAGGATGCCACTAGGTACACTGAGTGTTTGCTAGTATAATGGCTTACTTATAATTAGTTGGAGTGTGCAACGCAGGCAGATGCGCTCTGCAAATGTCTTGGCACTACAGGGACTATAGCAAAGTCCAATAGCCACAGATAGGATGCCACTAGGTACACTGAGTGTTTGCTAGTATAATGGCTTACGTATAATTAGTTGGAGTGTGCAACGCAGGCAGATGCGCTCTGCAAATGTCTTGGCACTAGTGGGACTATAGCAAAGTCCAATAGCCACGTATAGGATGCCACTAGGTACACTGAGTGTTTGCTAGTAAAATTGCTTAGTTTAAAAAAGTTGGAGTGTGCAATGCAGGCAGACGTGCTCTGCAAATGTCTTTGCACTAGTGGGACTATAGCAAAGTCCAATAGCCACAGATAGGATGCCACTAGGTACACTGAGTGTTTGCTAGTATAATGGCTTACTTATAATTAGTTGGAGTGTGCAACGCAGGCAGATGCGCTCTGCAAATGTCTTGGCACTAGTGGGACTATAGCAAAGTCCAATAGCCACGTATAGGATGCCACTAGGTACACTGAGTGTTTGCTAGTAAAATTGCTTAGTTTAAAAAAGTTGGAGTGTGCAATGCAGGCAGACGTGCTCTGCAAATGTCTTTGCACTAGTGGGACTATAGCAAAGTCCAATAGCCACAGATAGGATGCCACTAGGTACACTGAGTGTTTGCTAGTATAATGGCTTACTTATAATTAGTTGGAGTGTGCAACGCAGGCAGATGCGCTCTGCAAATGTCTTGGCACTAGTGGGACTATAGCAAAGTCCAATAGCCACGTATAGGATGCCACTAGGTACACTGAGTGTTTGCTAGTATAATGGCTAAGTTAAAATTAGTTGGAGTGTGCAACGCAGGCAGATGCGCTCTGCAAATGTCTTGGCACTAGTGGGACTATAGCAAAGTCCAATAGCCACGTATAGGATGCCACTAGGTACACTGAGTGTTTGCTAGTAAAATTGCTTAGTTTAAAAAAGTTGGAGTGTGCAATGCAGGCAGACGTGCTCTGCAAATGTCTTTGCACTAGTGGGACTATAGCAAAGTCCAATAGCCACAGATAGGATGCCACTAGGTACACTGAGTGTTTGCTAGTATAATGGCTTAGTTATAATGAGTTGGAGTGTGCAGAGGACAGGAGGGTACAGTGGCAGGATTGTGGTGCTCTGGGTAGAGGAATGGAAGCCTGCCTTTCTATTCCCTCCTAATGGTGAAATGCAGGGAGGAAATCCCTGACCTTGGCTACACAGATGCTGTTGCTGTTTGCAGGACCTGTCACCTATGGCTCTCTGACCCTGCCGGTTTGAGCCCTTAAAAGGACTGCTATAAAGTGCTCTCCCTATGCTGTCTAACGCTGTGTATGCAGCGCATACAGCTGTATCGGCTATAGGACTCAGGAGGACGGAGCTGCGACAGTGATGTCTGACACCAAAGACGCAGAAGGCAGATAATGGCGTCCGTGAAGAAAATGTCCGGTTTTATAATGCAGGGACATGTGACATGCAGATCCTATCACACATGCCGTTGCTTCTCTGGCTCAAAGTCAACTTAGCTGTGTGTGTGTCTGTGATTGGCTGACATGCTGGCCCGCCCCACAAGACGCGCGCACTTAGGGAAGGAAGACAAGAAAAAAAAAAAAAAAATGGCGATCGCCATTATAGAAACAGCAGTGATCTGAAGGTGCTGTTCACGCACACTATACACTGAAATGTGATAATAGTTTGATTCACAGAGTGACTTACACTATTACAGCAGAAACCAAGCTATGATTTAGCTGTTTTTTGGCTGCTAGAACCGTTCTCGAACGTTTCTAGAACTATCGAGCTTTTGCAAAAAGCTCGAGTTCTAGTTCGATCTAGAACATGCCCCAAAATCACTCGAGCCTAGAACTGGAGAACCACGAACCACGAACCGCGCTCAACTCTATCCAGGAGCTTTGGTTCCCTGAGTTTCCAATAGCAAATGTCTAGAAAAAACTCTGTCCATTGGCACAACTCAGCAAGAAAAAGAGAAGACCGAGAAGATATATTTCATTTATCTTAATGCCACCTTATTAACAGCACTAAACCCTTCTATTATGTCCCTTAGCCTTTTGAGCTTATCCTCTGGTAAGCGGAAGACCATGCCTCTGGTATCGATCTCAGTGCCTAAAAACTGTATTATAGTAGCCAATCAGAATACAAAAGGATGCATAGGAAGCGTGACTTTATTTCAATATTTTAAAACAATCCAATAAAATGAAGAAAAGTCACTCATACAAGATCCACAGAAGTTGTATAATACATACATAAATCAAAACACTATAAGGCCTGTTTCACACGTCAGTGATTCTGGTACGTTTGTGCTTTTTTTTAAACATAACAGAATCACTGAGATACGCAGATCCATTATAATGAATGGGTCTGCTCACACATCAGTGATTTTTCACTGCACGTGTCTCCGTGCGGCGTACCCGCGTGTCCGTGATTGCTGCACGGAGACATGTCCATTTTTTTCTGGCATCACTGATAGGATGTCCATAAGGTGGCAGCAGAGCATAACAGAAAAAGGTGCCTATTGTGCACTGAAAAGACCCAATGTGATGCACCAGACATATAGAGCCCTAATGGATTCACAAATATAAGATATATCATGAATGACTACTGCATAATGAACGCTAGCATGAAAAAAGAAAGGAATCCATAAAAATAAATAATAAATGGTGCACATATGTTAGAGCCCCACCGAAGGACAAAAAAAGTCTGATGGAAATAGAGAGCATATAGGAACAATAAGAATGTGCAACAGAGAGGAAGGTGAGAATGCAGGATCAATCACTGCCTGTCAGATATTAATAATCAGGGAAATAACTCTGGAGCAGACGCACAAATTAGGGTCTTACCTGGTAAGGTAACAAATAATTAATAGTAGTTGCACTCACCTATTAAGGTTGTGCCAGTCACAACCCCTAAATGCACGTTACAAATGGCGACAGCCGCAGCCCCTAGTAGAAGAGCAATAACGTATAGGAGGAAAATCGGGTGCGTGCCGCGCTGTCACCAAAGGAAACTGATGTTAATTATTTCATCTCTTTATTCTTTTTTCCGGTCAATGTGTTTCAGAAATCACTGTCTCCTTCATCAGGGCAAAAAAAGAACAGTATGCAATCAAAGGAGGAAGAACCTCTATATATACACATATGGAGCTACGTCAGAGGACTGACTGCTGTATTTCAAATACTGCCGGGATGGTCAACTGTTACAATACCGGCCATAAAAGTTCTCAAGTGATATATTGAGAAACATTTATAAAATCACTGGGGTATAGTGTTTCAAATTTCATCAGCTTTTTGAGACAAAAATCAGAAAAAGAAGAAGAAGAAGGACAAAATGAAAAAAAGAAAAAAAAGAAGAAAAAAAAAACAAAAAGGGAGCATTGAGCTCCAGACCCTGTATTGAGTCTTAGAAGTGTAGTGACAAGTGCATCTGTCCACAACCCTGTAAGGGTGAACGGGATGACGGACAAGAAAAATTATGTTCGTGGCAAAAAATGGTGGTGTTGCTATATAAAATTGCATTAAGAATAAAGAAAGGAAAAATTTCTTTATAAAAGTAGTGAAGAAAAAAGTGGAAAAAAGGGGAGTGTAAGCCATTTTACTAATAAATAGTGATGAGCGAGCATGCTTGTTACTACTCGGTACTCGCACGAGTATCACTGTACTCGGTCTACTCGACGGGGACCGAGTAATCTCGCGATACTCGTGCTGTACTCGTGGTCTTCATCCCTGCATGTTGGCGCTCTTTTGAGAGCCAGCCCTCATGCAGGGATTGGCTGGCAGACCACTGCAATGCCACAGCCCTGTTAGTTGTGGAATTGCAGTGATTGGCCGGCCTGCACAGCGTGACCGAGCCTTTATACCGGCGGGCGCGCTGTGCTCTGCTCACAGCTATCCAGACAGTCAGTGCAGGGAGAGGGTCGCTGCTTCAGGGAAAGGTTTGCGGCCCTTTATAGCTATTTCCGTAGCAGGGCTGCAAACAGTGTGACCAAAAGTCCTTCTCAGGACTATTCTAGTTGTATACAGGCAGGCAGGGTATAGCCAGGTCGGAGTACAGTAGCAGAGTCCTTCTCAGGACTATTGTTGCTGTATACAGGCAGGGTATAGCCAGGTTGGAATACAGGCTAGTGACCAAAAGAGTCCTTGTCAGGACTATTGTAGCAGTATACAGGCAGGCAGGCAGGCAGGCAGGGTATATAGCCATTCCTAGTGGTGACCGTATACCAGCCTTCATCATATCTGGGGCTGGTGTACACAGTCTAAAACAGTCCTGATAGTGTCAGACTTCTCAGCAATTGTCGCTCCTAAAACCTGTTAGGTTCTTAGTGCGTCCGTGCTTGCATTTAAAAACCGCACGTGTGTGCCTGTCGGTGGCAGCGTACAGGTGCACTTGTGTGCGTTTTTACCAAACTATTATATAATGCACAAGTGTAGTGTATAATACACGTCAGTCAGCAGTGGCTGATAGTGTCAGAGTTCTCGTCATTAATTTTTGCTCCTAAAACTTGTGTTAGGTTCTTAGTGCGTCCGTGCTTGCATTTAAAAACCGCACGTGTGTGCCTGTCGGTGGCAGCGTACAGGTGCACTTGTGTGCGTTTTTACCAAACTATTATATAACGCACAAGTGTAGTGTATAATACACGTCAGTCAGGAGTGGCTGATAGTGTCAGAGTTCTCGTCATTAATTTTTGCTCCTAAAACCTGTTAGGTTCTTAGTGCGTCCGTGCTTGCATTTAAAAACCGCACGTGTGTGCCTGTCGGTGGCAATGTACAGGTGCACAATTTGCACAAACTTTGATATAACGCCAAGTCTAGTGAATACACGTCAGCACAGCATTGCAAAATGCGCAAGGGCGTTGGCAAGGAACAAGGAAGTGGACGTGATGGTGGTGCAGGCAGAGGCCGAGGTCGTGGGCAAGCTCTAATTTTGCCACAACAAAGGGCCACATCTAGTCGCTCGCACGTCCTGTCCCAAATTCTTGGGGACCGCAGCAGTACACCGCTCTTGAACCAAGACCAGTGTCAACAGGTTGTTAGTTGGATAGCGGATAATGCTTCCAGTCAGATTGGCACCACCACAAACACTCTGTCTTCCACCATGTCAAGTGTCAGTAGCCGTGATACTGCACCGCACATTTCAGAACCTGATCCTCCTTCCTACCACAAGGCTGAGTACACGTCCTCGGACATTAATGATCCCACACCTGGACACTCGGAAGAGCTGTTCACGTTTCCATTCGCACATTCTGGCCTCTCGCCAGCTTATGTTGAAGTGGGTCATGAGGAGATCGTATGTACAGATGGCCAAATATTTGAGCAGCCACGTTCTCAGGAAGTTGGCAACGTGTCTCAACAAGGGGTGGACGATGATGAGACACAATTGTCAGGAAGTCAGGAGGAGGAGCAGGGTGCGGAAGAGGAAGACGACGTGGTGGATGATCCAGTAACTGACCCAACCTGGCAGGAGGATATGCAGAGCGAGGACAGCAGTGCACAGGGGGAGGGAGGCGTAGCATCCCAACAGGCAGTAAGAAGCAGGGTGGTGGCTCCAGGCAGAAGTCAGGCAACCGTTCCCCGGAACAACAACACGACACAAGGTGCCTGTACAAATGTTAGGTCTTCCCGAGTCTGGCAGTTTTTTAAGTTGGATCCAGATGATTCTAAAAAGGCCATTTGCAACACCTGCCGTGCCAGCATCAGCAGGGGTACCAAAACTAGCAGCCTGACCACCACCAGCATGATCAGGCACATGTCAGCCAAGCACCCGACTTTGTGGGAAGTACAACAGTCGAGGAGCAGTGCTTGCTAATGTCACTGCTACGTCTTCGCTGGTTGTGCATGCGAGCCAATCCCCTGTCCATGCTGCCTGCGAACAAGCCTCCTCCGGTCCTGCACCTGCAGTTGCCTACTCAGAAATAACACCATCATCAAGCACGTCCTTGTCCCAGCGCAGCGTTCAGTTATCCATTCAGCAAACCTTTGAACGCAGGCGCAAATACATTGCCAACACCCCACATGCCACAGTTCTAAATGCTAACATTTCGCGACTGCTTGCACTGGAAATGTTGCCTTTTAGGCTGGTGGAGACAGAAGCATTCCGCGACCTGATGGCGGCAGCTGTCCCACGTTACTCGGTCCCCAGCCGCCACTATTTCTCCCGGTGTGCCGTCCCCGCGTTGCATAACCACGTGTCACAAAACATCACACGTGCCCTGAACAACGCTGTTTCACCCAAAGTCCACCTAACCACAGACACGTGGACAAGTGCTTGTGGGCAAGGCCGCTACATCTCGTTGACGGCACACTGGGTTAATATTGTGGAAGCTGGGACCCAGTCTGAGCGAGGGACGGAACACGTCCTTCCCACACCAAGGTTTGCAGGCCCTACCTCAGTCAGTGTTTCACCCACACTCTACAGCTCCGGAATGTCATGCTCTTCAGCCTCCTCCTCCTCCTGCGCATCCTCATCCACTGTACCCTCCACACCAGTCCCAAGCTGGAAGCACTGCAGCACTGCCTCGGCGAAGTGGCAACAGGCTGTGCTGAAGCTAATCTGCATAGGTGACAAACCCCACAATGCAGAAGAGCTGTGGACAGCTCTGAAACAGCAGGCAGATCACTGGCTCACACCTCTGAACCTAAAGCCAGGAAAGGTCGTGTGTGACAATAGCCGGAACCTGGTGGCGGCTTTGAGGCGAGGCCAGCTGACACATGTTCCATGCGTGGCCCATGTGCTCAACCTCGTGGTTCAGCGGTTTCTAAAGTCATACCCAGAGCTGTCTGATCTGCTGGTAAAAGTTCGCCGCCTGTCTGCACATTTTCGAAAGTCACCTACTGCTTCAGCCGCCCTTGCCGGCTTTCAGCGCAGTTTGCATCTTCCGGCTCACAGACTGGTGTGTGATGTCCTCACGCGTTGGAATTCAACTCTGCACATGTTGGTCAGGATATGTGAGCAGAAGAGGGCAGTTGTTGAGTACCTGCATCACCTAAGCCGTCGGGAAATGGGTCAAACTCCACACATAACACCTGAGGAGTGGAGATGGATGTCCGACCTATGTACCATCCTCCAAAACTTTGAGGACTCCACCAAGATGGTGAGTGGTGATGACGCCATTATTAGCGTCACCATACCGCTACTCTGCCTTCTAAAACGGTCTCTGCTCAAAACCAAACATGATGCATTGCAGGCGGAGCGCGATGAGTTGCAGCAAGAAACAGTAGTGGGTGTGGGTGATAACACACAGCCCAGCCTCGTCTCATCACAACGTGCAGTGGAGGACTATGACGAGGAGGAGGATGAAGACATGGAGCAAATCTCCGGCCAAATTGAGGATATGACATGCACACCAGTCATATCCTCGGTTCAGCGTGGCTGGCCAGAGGACAGGGTAGATGAGGAGGAGGAGGAGGAGGAGGAGGAGGACAGCATGTTCAGTCAACGTGTTGGTCAGGCTACTGAAGTCCTGGCTGTTAAGAGTCTGGCGCACATGGCTGACTTTATGGTAAGCTGCCTGTCTCGTGACCCTCGCGTTAAGAACATCTTGGCCGACAATCATTACTGGTTGGTAACACTGTTAGACCCACGCTACAAGGAGAACTTTATGTCTCTTATTCCCGAGGCGGAGAGGTCAACCAAAATGCAGCAGTTCCGGAAGGCCATAGTCACGGAAGTAGGCAAAGCATTCCCCTCACAAAACGCTAGCGGCATAGGTCAGGAATCAGTGGACAACCAAGGCGTACAGCCGAGAGAGGCACAAGTCCAATCCGCCAGAGGTAGGGGAACAGTCTTTAAGATGTGGGACAGTTTTCTCAGCCCCTCACGTACCACAGCCCCTGAGGTGCGGGGTAGTGCCACAAGAAATCCTAAGTTTGCCCAGATGCTCAAGGAGTACCTTGCAGATCGAACAACTGTACTCCGACATTCCTCTGTGCCTTACAATTATTGGGTATCCAAGGTGGACACGTGGCATGAATTGGCTCTCTACGCCTTGGAAGTCCTGGCCTGCCCTGCCGCTAGCGTTTTGTCAGAGCGTGTTTTTAGTGCCGCAGGTGGAATCATTACAGATAAACGCACCCGCCTGTCAACTGAAAATGGTGACAGGCTGACTCTGATCAAGATGAACAAGGGTTGGATTGGGCCAGACTTCACCACACCACCAGCAAATGAGAGCGGAATTTAAAGTTTGTAACGGGAATTTGCCATGTACCTCCAGTCACCCATGGGTACACACTTCTGGACTTTGGATAATCGCTGGACTGCTCCTCCTTCTCCTCATGCGCCACCATGATGACCGTTACAAGAGTTAGGCCTTTGTTTCAGGTATACCCCCAGTGGTAAATTTTTTCGCCCATTCTTTGCAGAATGGACATTACAACGACAGGAGACCCGCTCCTTTGCAATGGGAACAATGTTTTGAGGCCCTCATGCACGTCTCTATGCAGGGACAACGTGGAGCCTCCCAATTTTTGGCTGCCCTGCCAAAGGGCTATACTATAATACACCCACTTCCTGACAATGGACACTTAATGTTTTGAGGCCCTCATGCACGTCTCTATCCAGGGACAACGTGGAGCCTCCCAATTTTTGGCTGCCCTGCCAAAGGGCTATACTACAAAAGACCCACTTCCTGACAATGGACACTTAATGTTTTGAGGCCCTCATGCACGTCTCTATCCAGGGACAACGTGGAGCCTCCCAATTTTTGGCTGCCCTGCCTAAGGGCTATACTATAATACACCCACTTCCTGACAATGGACACTTAATGTTTTGAGGCCCTCATGCACGTCTCTATCCAGGGACAACGTGGAGCCTCCCAATTTTTGGCTGCCCTGCCAAAGAGCTATACTACAAAAGACCCACTTCCTGACAATGGACACTTAATGTTTTGAGGCCCTCATGCACGTCTCTATCCAGGGACAACGTGGAGCCTCCCAATTTTTGGCTGCCCTGCCTAAGGGCTATACTATAATACACCCACTTCCTGACAATGGACACTTAATGTTTTGAGGCCCTCATGCACGTCTCTATCCAGGGACAACGTGGAGCCTCCCAATTTTTGGCTGCCCTGCCAAAGGGCTATACTATAATACACCCACTTCCTGACAATGGACACTTAATGTTTTGAGGCCCTCATGCACGTCTCTATCCAGGGACAACATGGAGCCTCCCAATTTTTGGCTGCCCTGCCAAAGGGCTATACTACAAAAGACCCACTTCCTTCCAATGGGCACTTCAGGTTTACAGGCCCTCATGCACGTCTCTATCCAGGGACAACGTGGAGCCTCCCAATTTTTGGCTGCCCTGCCTAAGGGCTATACTATAATACACCCACTTCCTGACAATGGACACTTAATGTTTTGAGGCCCTCATGCATGTCTCTATCCAGGGACAACGTGGAGCCTCCCAATTTTTGGCTGCCCTGCCAAAGGGCTATACTACAAAAGACCCACTTCCTTCCAATGGGCACTTCAGGTTTACAGGCCCTCATGCACGTCTCTATCCAGGGACAACGTGGAGCCTCCCAATTTTTGGCTGCCCTGCCAAAGGGCTATACTACAAAAGACCCACTTCCTTCCAATGGGCACTTCAGGTTTACAGGCCCTCATGCACGTCTCTATCCAGGGACAACGTGGAGCCTCCCAATTTTTGGCTGCCCTGCCTAAGGGCTATACTATAATACACCCACTTCCTGACACTGGACACTTAATGTTTTGAGGCCCTCATGCACGTCTCTATCCAGGGACAACGTGGAGCCTCCCAATTTTTGGCTGCCCTGCCTAAGGGCTATACTACAATAGACCCACTTCCTTACAATGGGCACTTCAGGTTTACAGGCCATCATGCACGTCTGTATGCAGGGGCATTGGTGAACCTCACAATTTTGGACTGCCCTGGCAAAGGAAAATACTACAAAGACTCAGTTCCTCAAAATGGGCACATTAGACTCAGAGGCCTTTATGTACGTCTCTTCTCAGGGACATCGGAGTGCCACACAATGTTTTACGTAAAATCTTTCATGTATTGATCTCAAAAAGTAACATACATTAGCTCTATCTCACTATTGGGTATGTGCCCTTAACATTTCCGCTATGAAAAATCATTTTGGTGTCATTTTGGAAGGTTTTCTGGTGAGTCCGTAGAAATGGCGTAAAACGCGGACAAAATTATTCACAGCTGTGACTTTTGAGTGATAAATGCTTCAAGGGGTCTTCCCCATGCTGTTGCCATGTCATTTGAGCACTCTTCGGAGACTTTTGTGCCATTTTTAGGGTTTCTACATGCTACCGGTGGTCATTTCACAAAAATACTCGGGTCTCCCATAGGATAACATTGGGCTCGGTGCTCGGGCCGAGTACACGAGTATCTTGGGAGGCTCGGCCCGAGCTTCGAGCACCCGAGCTTTTTAGTACTCGCTCATCACTACTAATAAACCTAAAAAATAAAAATAAATTGAATAAAAATCATGAATGTTGTGTTATAACAGGAAATTCGGTGTAAGAATGAATATCCGGGATGAGAGTTCAGCGAATGAGTTATAGAAATTGTTACAAAAAGGAGTGTGTACGGTTTATGCGTAAATTTTCAGAATGCGTACATGAAAATTATATGTATGTGAGAATGTCCCCCATGCTTTGTAAAAAGTTATTTATGAAAATGTAAATAAAATATATAAAAATGCCTAATTATTTATAATTTATGAGAAAGATATATATATGTATGGAAGAATGTTATAAGGTGTCCAAGAACCATAAAGAAAAAGGGTGCATATATAATGTTAGAGGTCTAGAGTTCCACCAGGCTATATCACCCCTAAAGAAATAGAAAGAAGACCTTACTACCTGTGTACCCCAAAAAAAGCTATATTTCTTAGCCAGGATTATGGTGGAGATATGCACAAGTGAAATAAGAATATAAAGTAATACAATAAGATTATAAAACCAATATGTGTGCATTCATGCACCACCCGGTACGCTACCCTTGCCAAATTGCTCACTCTAGATCCCCACACGATCCATGAAGCCGTTCCCCCGGTCACACCGCCTGCTGCCGGTTCCCACTCATCCCTGGGGGAGTTAGGCGAGTGGTATCGAGAGCTACATGTCGGCACTGATGATACCCCCATACACCACAAGGAAGGGGTATACCGGGTGGTACAGGAGTATGAGCGGGTTTTTAGCAAGCACCCTCTAGATTTTGGGCAGATTAAAGGGGTTCAACACCACATCCCTACCGGTACACACTCCCCTATTAAAGAGAGATACAGGCCTATTCCCCCTGCGCACTACCAATGCGCCAAAGACATGTTGAGGAACATGAAGGAGGCAGGGGTTATTAGGGACAGCTGTAGTCCCTGGGCCGCTCCGTTGGTGCTGGTTAAGAAGAAGGATGGCACCATGCGGATGTGTGTGGATTACCGGAAGATTAACCAGATAACGCATAAGGATGCTTACCCTCTGCCCCGCATCAAAGAGTCCCTGGCCTCGCTGAGAACCGCTAACTACTTCTCCACCCTTGACCTCACCAGCGGGTACTGGCAGGTGGCCGTGGCACCGGAAGACCGAGAGAAGACTGCCTATGGGACCGTTTTGCTGTACTTGGATGATGTGATTGTGTACTCACAGACGTATGAAGCCCACCTGGAGCACCTAGCCGAGGTGTTCGCGTCCCTTGCCAAGTATGGGATGAAGTTGAAGCCCTCAAAGTGTCATCTGCTGAAACCCAGAGTGCAGTACCTAGGACATGTGGTTGGTGCGGAAGGTGTCGCCCCCAACCCCGAGAAGATCACCGCCATCCAAGACTGGCCGAGACCGACCACAGTGAGGGAAGTGAGGCAGTTTCTGGGCCTGGTGGGATATTACCGTCGCTTCATTAAGGGGTACACAAAGATGGCTGCCCCCATGCAAGACCTCCTCGTAGGACAGACCAAGGGTGGTAGATCCCTAGTAGCCCCATTGGTGTGGGAAGAAAAGCATGAGGAATCCTTCCGCCAGCTGAGAACAGCCCTGACCGGAGAGGAAATCCTAGCGTACCCTGACTACAGCCGCCCATTCATCCTCTACACCGACGCCAGCAATGTGGGCTTGGGGGCTGTTCTATCCCAGGTCCAAGACAGAAGGGAAAAGGTAATAGCTTATGCTAGCCGAAAACTCCGACCGACTGAGAGGAACCCTGAGAACTACATCTCCTTCAAGCTTGAGCTCTTGGCACTGGTGTGGGCTATCACCGAGCGGTTCCGCCATTACCTGGCAGCAGCCAAGTTCACCGCGTGCACAGACAATAACCTGCTGACCCATCTAGATACGGCCAAGCTGGGCGCGTTGGAGCAGCGGTGGGTGACCAGGTTAGCCAACTACGATTTCACCATCAAGTACCGGGCCGGCCGTACCAACGTCAATGCCAATGCACTCTCCCGGATGCCCCACCTGTCGGAAGAGGGGCCAGAGGATGATGACCTCGGAGAGATCGAGTTGCCTGCATTTCACCGGCCATTCACTGAGAAGGTGCACGTCTACCAACAACGGGTGAACCTGGATCCGCTGCCCCGACAGGACTGGCAGGAAGCTCAGGACCAGGCACCTGCTGTCCGCCTGGTCAAGACTCTAGTGGAACAGGGTTCTGCTGGGATAGACCCTGCTGCCCCTGCCGAAGCCCAACGTCTGTGGCAAGAACGGACCCGGCTATACCTACACCAGGAGAAGTTGTATCGCGAGCTGATTAATCCAAAGACTCACGAGAAGATCCGCCAGCTGGTGATTCCCCAGGCTAACGTGCCCACCGTCCTGCAAGCATACCATGATGGTGCAGTGCACTTCGGGTGGAAGAAGCTAGAGATGTTGTTAAGAGAGCGGTTCTATTGGAGTGGAATGCGGGAATCTGTGGAGGCCTGGTGCCGAGAATGTGGCCCTTGCGCATTGAGAAGGAAGGACGAGGCCAGCCAGAAGGCACCCCTACACCCGATCATTACACACCAACCGCTGGAGCTGGTTGCCCTTGACCATGTAAAGCTCACCCCCAGCCGAAGTGGGTACACCTACGCTCTGACCATCGTAGACCACTACTCGAGGTTCCTGGTGGTTGTCCCAGTTAAGGACTTAACCGGCCGCACCGCTGCTAAGGCTTTCCAGGCTTATTTCTGTTGACCGCATTGGTACCCGGAGAGGGTGCTTACCGACCAGGGTCCGGCCTTTGAAGCAGAGGTATTCCAGGAATTCTGCCAGTTGTACGGCTGCAAGAAAATCCGGACCACGCCTTACCACGCCCAAACCAATGGCATTTGTGAAAAGATGAACCACTTGGTCCTGGGCCTCCTCAAGACGTTACCACTGGAAGAGCGGAACCTGTGGCTGGAGAAGCTACCTGACCTGGTCGATATGTACAACAACATCCCTTCCAGCTCTACGAAATGCACTCCAGCATACCTGATGAGAGCTCGTCCCGGCCGGCTACCAGTGGATCTGGAAATGGGCTTGGAAGCTTCAGAAGCACTCCTGTCGACAGCTGAATGGGACACTCGGCGGAGGACACAGTACCGACAGGTCCAGGAGTATGTTGAAAAGAACTTGTGCCGGAGTCGGGGACAACAGGAGCAGTGCTTCAACAAGAAGGCGCCTGCCGGTTCCTTCCAACCTGGGGATGTAGTGCTGAAGCGGAAAAGAAGGGCCCACAAGCTGGATGATCAATGGGAAAAAACCCCGTATGTAGTCCAGCCCACAGGATGGGAGAATGGGAAGGCCTACCAGATCAGCCGTGACCAGGGGGGGACTTTGGCCACGGTTTCCCGAGACCACCTGAAGAAGTGCCCACCAGCATTGAGAGTAGCGGATGAGGCTCCAGTTCCCAGTCCAGTGGAGAAGGAAAAAGAGGTAATCCACACCATGATGGGTGATTTTCCAGCAGACTGGCCTACACAGAACGGTGCGGTGATCCTTCCAGTGATACTGTTCCCACAACCCGTGGATGAAGAAATGATGGAAACGGTTAACCGCGAGCCAGTGCCCAGGGATGTACCTGTACCCAGCTCCCCTACGCCTCCGCCTGCCCCACATGATAGCAGGGAGGAGGAACTGACTGTTCCCTCTGCCCCACTGCCTGTCACCACTGACACCGGACCCCGAAGGTCCACTCGCCCCAACCTAGGTAGACCCCCACTTAGGTACAGGGAAACTACTCTTTAAAAGGGGGGGGCTTTATGTGTTGAGTGTACCAGTTTGAAAGTTTTAAATGATAAGTAAAGATGATCAACCAAAGAAGTTTACCTGATTGAACCGTGATTAAACCGGCCGTTGCCGGCAACTGTTGTCCCCGTAGGGACTGTGCAACCATTGCGTAAGGAACTGCTTACGGACAAGCCCGAGAACTTGCAGGGCAACCACAAACTTAGTGCAATGTAAATAAAAATGTTTGTTGGCTTGACACCGTTACCGCCTCCGGAGAGGCTGATTTGGGAGGATGGGCCTGGAGGAAAGGGATGGCCTAGGCCCGCCACTACCGTAACCGGTGGCGATCCTCCGGGGGTTCAGGGGTCCCCTTGGACGTGGGCCCCCTGAAAGAGACAGAACCCGCTCGGGCAACTTGGTGCTGGACTGGGGTCAAGGGGTGCTGCCCGCTTCTTAGGGGCAGCATCAGGGCCAGGTTGTTTGGGTGGGAGAAGAGCGGAAGCTGTACCGTTGTAAAATGTTTATGATGCTTTTACATGTTTTACCGTTTTATTCTTTTTCAGTTGTGAAAATAAAACCGGTGATGGACGGGCAGCCCGCGGACGGTCTGCATTTTACTATAGGGGAATGTGGCGCCCTGGACAAGCCAGGTCGTCACAGGTACTACACCAACACACTCTACACTCCGGCTAGGCACACCGAAGCTAAACACAAATCCTAGTTGCCTTCCTCCAGGGGCTGATGTCCACACCAGGGAGTGGGCCAGGCGGTTGATCCCACCCACCGAGGAGTTCACAGTCCTGGAGGCGGGAAAAGGAGTCAGATTAGAGATCAGTTTTGGAGTTAGAGAAGTGAAGAGGAGAGGAGACTGACCGTGTCCGGGTGTGTGGCCCGGGCACTCAGCAAGGTTGGCAGACGGTTGTGACCTTCTGCAGGAGAGGCTGATTGGAGTGAACCGTACGGACCGGGGATGGGCGGTGGCCCGCCGGTACCAGATCGAGGAGTGAAGAGAAGCCAGCACCATCCGGCAGGGCCTACGGACCCCGACCAGGCTAGGAGTCGCCGTAAAACCAGTCAAATCCGTTAGCGACAGGAACCTCCAGGGTTTCCCAGCAGTCAAGACCCGATTGAAGGCAACAGCTCACACCGTAGAGGGAAGCACAGTCACCGCCAAGGCTACAGTTCCCAGGGCCAGAGCCTGCGGGCAAAAGGGGCTCCCTCAGCATCCATCCAAGCTGGGGAGCGGGTTACCGGTGGGAAGCCCGCTAGATTTTGGGGGAATAAAAGGGGTCCAACACCACATCCCCACAGGTGCACACCCACCCATCAAAGAGAGCTATAAGCCAATACCACCTTCACATTGCCAGTGTACCAAGGACATGTTGAGCAACATGAAGGCGGCTGGGGTTATCCGTGACAGTTGTAGCCTTTGGGCAGCTCTGTTGATCCTGTTAAAAAAGAAGGACGGCACCACTCCCCGTATTGAGGAATCGCTAGCTGCATTGAGAACTGCAAATTATTTTTCTACCCTTGATCTCACTAGTCACTATTGGCAAGTGTCCGTTGCTGAGGCAGACCGGGAGAAGACCGCCTTCGCCACCCCTATGGGTCTCTGCGAGTTCAAAAGCATGCCCTTCGAGCTGTGCAATGCGCCAGGAACCTTCCAGAGGCTGATGGAATGCTGCTTGGGACAAGATTTTAGGGTGTATAAAAAGGGAGATTAGATCCCGTGATCCCAACGTATTGTTACACCTCTATAAATCACTTGTAAGGCTACATCTGGAATATGGGAACCAGTTTTGGGCTCCACATTTTAAAAAGGACATTCAGAAGTTAGAGTCAGTTCAAAGGTGGGCAACTAGACTACTACAAGGAATGGAAGGCCTCCCATATGATGACAAGTTGAAAAAGTTATTAAGTGATTATTGGCTGCAATGGGGCTTTCTGGCTGGTGCCAGCCTCTCTTCTTAGCACACAGGAACCACAATCCCTACACCATGCTTCAATGGATTCTCTCATCCCAGCCCAGTAAAACTACATATTTTACACAGTCATAAGCAGCCAAAAGGGATCTATTCTATTCAATTGCAAATGATCTAGATAAGACTGAGAATAAGATACTGCACGGGACATAGCAGAGTTGGTCAAGTTGAGTGGAGATGAGTTTGCTATTTGGCACAGCTTTTTGCATCAATAAAGCAAGTAAAAGGTGTGAAAGATAAAAAAAAGGGTGAAAGTGTGAAAAGTGAATTGGCCAAATTGAGGTGCATATAAAGTTTTTGCTTTCTTTCAATTCACTAATGGGGCTCATTTGAATCAGGTGAATTGAGTTCTGCTTTTGGAAACTGGGTTAAGAAGGGGTGCACCGGTCCTGGAGGTACTGCAATACCAGGTCAATGCGTGGAGTGGACAGAGCAAGATTTTTTCCATCTCCTTGTTCTAAAAATCCATTTAATATATGGTCCCCAGAGAGGGGACGTATCAGATATTAAACTGATAAGAACAGATTTAATTTTTTTTTTTTTCTGTTTATCAGTAGGACTTCAAAATAACAAAGGTGATCGCCTCCCGTTGCCTGGGAACCGTCCAGGCACAAGAGGGCTATGTGTCACCAGAAGGCGCACACACTTCCTCAAGGCCGGCAGACGTGCAATCCCAGGCACCTTCCAGTACCGACCAAGGTAGCGTCCTCCGAAACTACACTTGATCTTAGCCAAAAGGCCGAGAAGCTATAACCCGAATTGGTTACGGCCTTGAGTGGCACCCTGGCCTATACCGGACACATCTTAGGGAGAGGGAGACAAACCCACGCCTACAGAAGACATTTTGTCACCCAAGCCAACCCTTGAAAAGGCTGTTTTGCAGAGCAAAAACAAGAAGAATGGTGCTTTTTGCAGCCGCCGCCCACTGCAATGAATCTGAATAACTCCTCCTTTTGGACACAAGCACCTCCCCTCCCCCTTGCAGTCTTTCCAATTCATGATACAAAAAGACGGACGGACAGGACAGGACAGGACAGGCTGCCTGACTTTCCGTCACTGCCACCCTTTGCCATCCTTGCCCGTAGAAAGCCCTTTCATCATCCCCAAACCCTAATCTTTTCCCTTCCCTTCCCAGATGCGTCTCACTCCCTTTCATTAGGAAGTGAGCGCAGCCTTTTCTCCGTTCTGCACATGCGCGACGTTAAACACAAATGCGCAGGCGTGCGTTCCATTACCCTCACTGCATTCCACTCCCATACAGGAAGTGGGCGCAGCTATTACTACGGTCGCACATAAAAGAACCCACGGCCACCACTGCACATAGCTGACTCCACCACAGGACACCCACTTTTACACCAACGCAGGTAAGACAGGATCGGCACCTCTATGCTCCCGTTACAATCAGGCTCAGTCACCATGTGATAACGCTCTCAACTCTTTAGTTGCAGGCTCCCCTTGCTTCACCTCCACTGGCTGTGCTGCCATTTCCTCTCCCACCTGGAAGGTATACTTTATTCCACTATTTTCCTGTTTCTCTCTTCCCCCTTTTCCCATAACCTACTTTTATCTGCATTTGTGGGGTATCTATATGCTATTTACATCATAGTTTTATTCATTAATATGGAAGGGAAGAGTGCCCATAGAGTGTTGAACTGCGGAGAGCAAGAGATTAAGCTGCTCCGATTTGCCACCATTGATAAGCTGTTCTCAGTAGATACACATGCTATCCAAACAGCAGCATCCACCATTGCTTCAGCCCACCCATTCAGTGACAGCTCACCAAGTCAGCCAGAGGAGTGGTGTAAGGAATTACACGTAGGCACTGACTCCACACCTTCACATCACAAGAAGGGGGTCTACAGGCTAGTGCAAGAATACGAGCAAGTCTTCAGCAAACATCCGCTAGACTTTTGAAGAATAAAAGGGGTCAAACACTACATCCCCACAAGTGCACACCCACCCATCAAAGAGAGATATAAGCCAAAACTACCTGCACATTACCAGTGTACCAAGGACATGTTGAGCAACATGAAGGAGGCTGGGGTTATCCGTGACAGTTGTAGCCTCTGGGCAGCTCCGTTGGTCCTGTTAAAGAAGAAGGACAGCACCACTCCCCTGTATTGAGGAATAGCTAGCTGCATTGAGAACTGCAAATTATTTTTCTACCCTTGATCTCACTAGTCGCTATTGGCAAGTGTCCGTTGCTGAGGCAGACCGGGAGAAGACCGCCTTTGCCACCCCGATGGGTCTCTGCGAGTTCAAAAGCATGCCCTTCGAGCTGTGCAATTTGCCAGGAACCTTCCAGAGGCTGATGGAATGCTGCTTGGGACACCGAAACTTTGAAACGGTACTGCTATACCTTTATGATGTTATTGTTTATTCTAAAGCAAACAAGATTTTAGGGTGTATAAAAAGGGAGATTAGATCCGGTGATCCCAACGTATTGTTACCCCTCTATAAATCACTTGTAAGGCCACATCTGGAATATGGGGTAAAGTCCTGAGCAGGTTGATAACCATTGGTTTGAGCATGGTAGGGTGTAGTGCGCATCTTCCTGCATCGGTAAAAGCTGCAGAAGTCCTTGAAGATTTCCGCTTCAAAGGCTGTGCCTTGATCTGTGAGGACTCTCTCTGAGTAGCCATGAGGTCTGCATAAGTGTGCTTGGAAGACCTTCGCTGCAGTATGGGCCATTAGATCTTTGACTTGTACCACAACCATAAATCTCGAGTAGTTGTCTACCATCGTAAGTGCATACGTGAGCTCGCCTCGATATTCTGCAACAAAACTCCCTTTTTCGATTTCAGTTTCAGCAAACACTCCTCTTCCTGTAGAAAATATTTATCATTACCTAAGACAGTCATTCTAATGCATGACAATATTAAGGCAATTTAGTTAAAACTTGTTTTAACTCACCTTTAAGGGGATTGATGTATTTCATGGTCAATCCAGGTTTGTCAGTGATGGCACTGACATAATGTATGGCGTCTTTTTCGGGCGTTATCCTTTGCCTTTTCATTGTGAAAATCCAGTTGCCTATATCAAAGCAAATTCTACTACTTGTAAAGTATGCAGAAAATGAAATGTAGAACATATAACATCAACTGCTTAGGAACGCATCATAGGTTAGTACTTAAAAGGATATTGTCATGTTCTAGTCATAATGCAAGCTGGACATTTTTCATGTTACCCTGTAATCGCCGGCCTGTTCTAATGCTCACAAGCCAAGATATAGGCTCAGCTGCTAAGGCTTCCCTCTGCCTTCTGAATGAAACTTGAATATGTCTGGGTCACTGTGTATATAGCAGGTGCTCAGAAAAAATAAGAGTCAATTCAATAGAAATAGCTCTGGCACACTATAGTGATCAATAACGTAAGAAAAGAACTCTTGGAATGCTGAAAATTCTTTATTTGTGCAAAAGGATAATTCATCCAACGTTTCGACCTTGTTTTTAGGTCTTTATCAAGGATAAAGTTATCTAAGATCATAAAGGGTTACAAAACCATATAAACACGTAATTAGTACATAGTACAACATAACAGTACAATATATTGCTACTTGAGAGTACAATGGGTCAAATGACCATGATGCACATACAAAAAATTTTTCCAAAGCCATAGTGAAAACATTTGTACTGAGGAAAGAAAATTTCCACATGACCTATCTGGAGAAACATTCTGGATCAAACAACCAAAAATAGTCAAGCAGGTAAATACACACCTATATGGATAACAGGATGATATGTGTTCAATTGTATAGCGTCATTGCCATTAAGGTACAAATGGAAAACTTGCAATCCTATATAGTGAAGGAAATGAACACATATCATATCAAAGAACACAGGAACATGGGTGTGAGAAAAACCTCAATGTTTATACTTTGTTCTTTATAATGGTGTGAACATGTATATGTCTCAGTACCTTATGCACTTGAGAATTCTAGTGAGTAGATCATGAAAGCCTATTTCAGAACTGGAATCGGTAAATAATTGTAGGTGGAATCTAAATGAAAAGATGGTACAAGTGTTATCATGACACGTGGGCTATAACACAATGGACCGTGTGACAAAGAAGAAAGGAGAGAAAGAAGAGGAAGAAAATGCAACTACCTGTAACATTACGTGATAGTCACTGGTAAGTATCACTTGACAATTCAAGTGAAAAAGGATTCCTTTATTAAAGGGTTCTCAGTCGCCTCAGGATCATGAAATACTAGGGTAAATGATATGAGAATGGGTAAGAAGCACCACTAAAGGAAATATGAGATGCAGGACATATATCTATAAACCCCTGAACTACATGATAGAAATAAAAAGAAGAAAAAAGAAAAAAAAGAAGAAAGAAGAAGAACACATAGAATGCGGAAAGAGAATGGGTACAACTACCTGAGTTACTGCAGGGAGGCCCCTGGTTGGTATTGTGAGGGTTAGTGGAATTCCTTCACTGAAGGGTTCTCAGTTGCCTCAGGTTCGTGAAAAATGCTATAGACAAATAATGCCCGGAGAAAAGGGGTTCATATACAGCGAATAATGGTAATACAAGGTACATGTGTCACATGTAATAGTATATATATATATATTGTACTAAGCTCTACACCAGAAATAGAAAGTAGTCCCTCTGCCTTCTGTCTAGGTGCCCTGAGTTATGTCCTGTAAACTGTCACAGGGACCCAGACACACATGTGTAGTAGGGGAATATCCCTGCTGAGATGCCAGTGCTAGAGCACTCGTTTGCTGTGGAGTTGAACGCTATGTGAGCAGTTCTTACCTTCAATGAGCAGAAGTCTCTTTTTTCAGATTTCAATATCTCTGTGGGTATCTGGCAGAAATATGGAATACTCTTTACTGCTAAGACCCTGTACACCACTCCCACTAAAGGGGGCTTTACACGCTGCGACATCGCTAATGCGGAGTCGTTGGGGTCACGGAATTTGTGACGCACATCCGGCCGCATTAGCGATGTTGCTGCGTGTGACACCGATGAGCGATTTTGCATCGCTGCAAAAACGTGCAAAATCGCTCATCGGTGACATGGGTCTCCATTCTCGATTATCGTTACTGCAGCAGTAACGATGTAGTTTGTCGCTCCTGCGGCAGCACACATCGCTCCGTGTGACACCGCAGAAACGAGGAACCTCTCCTTACCTGCCTCCCAGCCGCTATGAGGAAGGAAGGAGGTGGGCGGGATGTTCCGGCCACTCATCTCCGCCCCTCCGCTGCTATTGGGCGGTCGCTCAGTGACGTCGCTGTGATGCCGCACAGACCGCCCCCTTAGAAAGGAGGCGGTTCGCCGGTCACAGCGACGTCGCCGGGCAGGTAAGTATGTGTGACGGGTCTGGTCGGTGTTGTGCAGCATGGGCAGCGATTTGCCCGTGTCGCGCAACAGATGGGGGCGGGTATCCACACTAGCGATATCGGGACCGATATCGCAGTGTGTAAAGTAGCCTTTAATAAACTGTGTAAAGGATTTTAAGTAAAAATCCACAATAAACCAGCGCTAGATGGGTTTTTATAATTTTATTAATAGACCACAAATAAAAAATTTTTTGCTATCCTTGTTTCAAGACAGAGTATTTGATAATATACAATACACTGATTATTACTAAAACCAAGGACCACATAAAACAAGGACCACATAAAATAAAAAATGAAAGTAATGAGAATAAAATTCTTTTGTATAACCAATTAACTTCGAGGTGATACAATATTCACATTGATTTAGTTTTACCAGTCTAATGTAATGCCCCGGCCGGTGGCATATATTTTGTTTGGTTAATAATTTAGACTTATACAATGAAAGATGTACTATACCACCCCTGGCTAACTTACAAGTTTTAAGTTGTACAATATAAGTTTGCGACGTTATATTCATATATAGGAAGGCAAACAATATTGGCAATTTAGTGGCACCCACCATACGTAATCTTACAGCACCTAATAAGGGAGGATTATTTGGCCTGAAAGGTTTTTTTCCATGCAAAAGCTGTATAGTATGTAAGAATACAAAAAATATTTCACGGAAATCCTTCTTACAGGGGCAGTCAGAAGTCATGATTAGAGAATTTATTACATGTCAATCAAAGGGAGTAGTATATTGCATTCAATGTCCCTGTCAGAAAAAATACATTGGGAGAACTATTAGACCCCTATGGAAAAGGGTGGGTGAGCACATTAGAAGTGTTAAAAATAAATGTACTAAGCACCCCCTATCCAGACATTATGTGTTAAAACATGGAGGGTCCTTTAAAGGATCCCAAGTATGGGGCGTACAAAAAATAACTAAGGATTGGAGAGGTGGCGATTTCATTAAAAAAATGTCACGAGCAGAAAGCCAATGGATTTTTGAATTGAACACCTTGAAACCATATGGACTCAATAATGATATAGAACTGTTTGCTTTTAATTAATTTATATTTTTATAGGTAGAGGAGTAATAGGTACTGATAATAATACGGAGAGAAGGAAAAAAAAAAAAAAAAAAAGCGATTGTCATGGAGATATATGTGTATATATGCATAATATATATTAAAATTGGTGCTTCACTTGCCCAAGGTTGATGTAGATATAAGGGGCTTTTCATATTATAGCAAATTTATATTACACCTTTATGATGTCCTTTTGTTAAATTTATTGTTGAAAAAAAGCATATGCATATATACACATTGTCTTCCCAGTATATGATGATACAAGCAAGGCTATATATAGGTCTTTTTAGAAAAACTTTTAGAAAAACCTTTGCACATAATTATATTATATGGCTATTATGAACGGTCTTTCACAAATTGATATATGTAGTGGTCATTGAATGTTGGTTGAATTTAAACATTGTTTAATTTTATGCAAATTATAACCAATTAAATATATGCATAAATAGTGCTCTAGGCAACAGCTGAGTTATACTTGTGGAAGAGGGCCGTTACACGCCCCCGAAACGCGCGTCGGATCAGGACTCTGTTTTTGCCTACCTCACCTGTGCGGTGATAACCTGCCAAGTAATCTCTCCCTCGTGTGGAATCAACCGGCTTCCACTGGACACGGTACGGATTGCCTGCTGGAGAGGTTGAGAGGTTACCGCTGACATTTCCTTTGTCTGCAACCAGGATACATTGGTACCTCCAGCGGTTCTGCATTGCTCGTTTGGAAGCGGATCGGAGCCTTGTGTGGTGCTAACCTGCCAAGCAACTTCCTCCTGTGTGGAATCAGTCAGCTGACACTGGATACGGTCTGGACTGCCCGCTGGAGAGGCTGAGTAGTTACCGCTGATCTTATTGTTGTCCGCAGCCAACATCTTGGTGCTTTCAGTGGCTTCGTACTGCTTGATTTCGAAAGTACATTTGGGAGAATACGGGACCGGCTGGTTTGTGGCCTTGTGAAGTGTTATAAAGGCTCTGTAAAGAGGGATGTCGGTAACCATACATCTCCCCCAGAGCCAGCACTAGTCGCGGCCACTGGCCTCAAAACGTCCGCTCTGGAAGTCTAACAGGTCAATCCTGTACATAGCGGTTCCAGCCTAATCAACGGAGAAATCCGGGGTGTTTTTTGCTGTCAAGTTGTTGTGAGGTTTATTCCCCCAGGCCCTGGGGGCGAATATAACGTCGCAAACTTATATTGTACAACTTAAAACTTGTAAGTTAGCCAGGGGTGGTATAGTACATCTTTCATTGTATAAGTCTAAATTATTAACCAAACAAAATATATGCCACCGGCCGGGGCATTACATTAGACTGGTAAAACTAAATCAATGTGAATATTGTATCACCTCGAAGTTAATTGGTTATACAAAAGAATTTTATTCTCATTACTTTCATTTTTTATTTTATGTGGTCCTTGTTTTATGTGGTCCTTGGTTTTAGTAATAATCAGTGTATTGTATATTATCAAATACTCTGTCTTGAAACAAGGATAGCAAAAAATTTTTTATTTGTGGTCTATTAATAAAATTATAAAAACCCATCTAGCGCTGGTTTATTGTGGATTTTTACTTAAAATCCTTTACACAGTTTATTAAAGGCTACTTTACACACTGCGATATCGGTCACGGTATCGCTAGTGTGGATACCCGCCCCCATCTGTTGCGCGACACGGGCAAATCGCTGCCCATGCTGCACAACACCGACCAGACCCGTCACACATACTTACCTGCCCGGCGACGTCGCTGTGACCGGCGAACCGCCTCCTTTCTAAGGGGGCGGTCCGTGCGGCGTCACAGCGACGTCACTGAGCGACCGCCCAATAGCAGCGGAGGGGCGGAGATGAGTGGCCGGAACATCCCGCCCACCTCCTTCCTTCCTCATAGCGGCTGGGAGGCAGGTAAGGAGAGGTTCCTCGTTTCTGCGGTGTCACACGGAGCGATGTGTGCTGCCGCAGGAGCGACGAACTACATCGTTACTGCTGCAGTAACGATAATCGAGAATGGAGACCCATGTCACCGATGAGCGATTTTGCACGTTTTTGCAGCGATGCAAAATCGCTCATCGGTGTCACACGCAGCAACATCGCTAATGCGGCCGGATGTGCGTCACAAATTCCGTGACCCCAACGACTCCGCATTAGCGATGTCGCAGCGTGTAAAGCCCCCTTTAGTGGGAGTGGTGTACAGGGTCTTAGCAGTAAAGAGTATTCCATATTTCTGCCAGATACCCACAGAGATATTGAAATCTGAAAAAAGAGACTTCTGCTCATTGAAGGTAAGAACTGCTCACATAGCGTTCAACTCCACAGCAAACGAGTGCTCTAGCACTGGCATCTCAGCAGGGATATTCCCCTACTACACATGTGTGTCTGGGTCCCTGTGACAGTTTACAGGACATAACTCAGGGCACCTAGACAGAAGGCAGAGGGACTACTTTCTATTTCTGGTGTAGAGCTTAGTACAATATATATATATATACTATTACATGTGACACATGTACCTTGTATTACCATTATTCGCTGTATATGAATCCCTTTTCTCCGGGCATTATTTGTCTATAGCATTTTTCACGAACCTGAGGCAACTGAGAACCCTTCAGTGAAGAAATTCCACTAACCCTCACAATACCAACCAGGGGCCTCCCTGCAGTAACTCAGGTAGTTGTACCCATTCTCTTTCCGCATTCTATGTGTTCTTCTTCTTTCTTCTTTTTTTTCTTTTTTCTTCTTTTTATTTCTATCATGTAGTTCAGGGGTTTATAGATATATGTCCTGCATCTCATATTTCCTTTAGTGGTGCTTCTTACCCATTCTCATATCATTTACCCTAGTATTTCATGATCCTGAGGCGACTGAGAACCCTTTAATAAAGGAATCCTTTTTCACTTGAATTGTCAAGTGATACTTACCAGTGACTATCACGTAATGTTACAGGTAGTTGCATTTTCTTCCTCTTCTTTCTCTCCTTTCTTCTTTGTCACACGGTCCATTGTGTTATAGCCCACGTGTCATGATAACACTTGTACCATCTTTTCATTTAGATTCCACCTACAATTATTTACCGATTCCAGTTCTGAAATAGGCTTTCATGATCTACTCACTAGAATTCTCAAGTGCATAAGGTACTGAGACATATACATGTTCACACCATTATAAAGAACAAAGTATAAACATTGAGGTTTTTCTCACACCCATGTTCCTGTGTTCTTTGATATGATATGTGTTCATTTCCTTCACTATATAGGATTGCAAGTTTTCCATTTGTACCTTAATGGCAATGACGCTACACAATTGAACACATATCATCCTGTTATCCATATAGGTGTGTATTTACCTGCTTGACTATTTTTGATTGTTTGATCCAGAATGTTTCTCCAGATAGGTCATGTGGAAATTTTCTTTCCTCAGTACAAATGTTTTCACTATGGCTTTGGAAAAATTTTTTGTATGTGCATCATGGTCATTTGACCCATTGTACTCTCAAGTAGCAATATATTGTACTGTTATGTTGTACTATGTACTAATTACGTGTTTATATGGTTTTGTAACCCTTTATGATCTTAGATAACTTTATCCTTGATAAAGACCTAAAAACAAGGTCGAAACGTTGGATGAATTATCCTTTTGCACAAATAAAGAATTTTCAGCATTCCAAGAGTTCTTTTCTTACGTTATTGATCACTATAGTGTGCCAGAGCTATTTCTATTGAATTGACTCTTATTTTTTCTGAGCACCTGCTATATACACAGTGACCCAGACATATTCAAGTTTCATTCAGAAGGCAGAGGGAAGCCTTAGCAGCTGAGCCTATATCTTGGCTTGTCAGCATTAGAACAGGCCGGCGATTACAGGGTAACATGAAAAATGTCCAGCTTGCATTATGACTAGAACATGACAATATCCTTTTAAGTACTAACCTATGATGCGTTCCTAAGCAGTTGATGTTATATGTTCTACATTTCATTTTCTGCATACTTTACAAGTAGTAGAATTTGCTTTGATATAGGCAACTGGATTTTCACAATGAAAAGGCAAAGGATAACGCCCGAAAAAGACGCCATACATTATGTCAGTGCCATCACTGACAAACCTGGATTGACCATGAAATACATCAATCCCCTTAAAGGTGAGTTAAAACAAGTTTTAACTAAATTGCCTTAATATTGTCATGCATTAGAATGACTGTCTTAGGTAATGATAAATATTTTCTACAGGAAGAGGAGTGTTTGCTGAAACTGAAATCGAAAAAGGGAGTTTTGTTGCAGAATATCGAGGCGAGCTCACGTATGCACTTACGATGGTAGACAACTACTCGAGATTTATGGTTGTGGTACAAGTCAAAGATCTAATGGCCCATACTGCAGCGAAGGTCTTCCAAGCACACTTATGTGACTCTGATTCAGGCCGTGAGGACCAAGTTTCTGAGCATAATGTTGACCCTTTGTCACAAACTGTAACACCTGTGGTTATAGACAATGAGGAACATACTGATGAAGATGAGACGCAGATACCCGATTGGGATGACAACTTAAATATTCGGTCAGGGCAAGAAGAGGCTCGGTCTGAGGGGGAGGGGAGTGCAAACACAACAATTGATGATGAAGTTCTAGATCCCACCTACTGTCAACCCCCAGTCAGGCACTCGAGGAGGTCAACAGAGGCGGTGGAGGAGGATGCAACCGACGACGAAGTTACCTTGCGCCTTCCTGGACAGAGTTGGAGCACTGGTAGCACGTCTACAACTGCATCCTCAGCCACCACTCTGCCTATGAGCATTATTCGGGGTGGATCAACAGGTCGCATGGCCTCTAAGCCTTGCCTAGCCTGGTCCTTTTTTGACATAGAAAAAGATCGCCCAAATCATGTGATATGTAAAATTTGTCATGATTCTCTTAGTAGAGGTCAAAACCTCAGCAGTTTGACAACTTCTTCCATGAATCGTCACATGAATAAATATCATAGGTCCCGGTGGGAAGCTCACTGTGCTGCAATGCTGCAAGAGCGAACCATCCACCGCCCGCACCTTCCAGTGCATCCGCGCGCTCTTCATCTTCTAGGACTGTGGGGACAGCTGTCACACCTGTTTTTCCACGCCAAACTTCCACCACTGTAACCGCAACAGGCAGTTTGCTTGTATGGTCGTCAGTTGGTTTGGAAGGGGAAACAAGTGAGTGTGTACAGCTCTCTCAGACATCGATAGCACCAACGTTGGATGAAGGCAACATCATGTCTCCGCCTGCACTTTCCTCACAAACCTGCATTTTTCCAGGGACACCCTACTCAACACCGTCTACACACAGCAGCCAGATCTCTGTCCCTCAGATGTGGTCAAATAAAAGGCCACTTCCTCCGACCCATGACAAAGCTAAGAGGTTGACTCTATCCCTCTGTAAGCTGTTGGCTACCGAAATGCTGCCTTTCCGCCTAGTGGACACACAGGATTTTAGAGACCTTATGTCTGTCGCTGTGCCCCAGTACCAGATGCCTAGTCGCCACTACTTCTCTAAGAAAGGTGTGCCCGCGCTACACCAGCATGTCGCACACAACATCACCGCTTCCTTGAGAAACTCTGTGTGTGAACGGGTGCATTTCACCACCGATACTTGGACCAGTAAGCATGGACAGGGACGTTACATGTCGCTGACTTGGCACTGGGTAACTATGGTGATAGATGGTGAAGGGTCTGCTGCACAAGTCTTGCCGTCCCCATGACTTGTGTGTCAATCCTCTGTCTGTCCAAGTTCCGCCACAGCTTCTGCATCCTCCACCTCATCTGGGTCCTCCACCTCTGCCCCAAGCCTGCCTGGTCAGGCCACCAGCGTTCTCACTGCGCAGAAGGAATCACGCACAAGTGGGCGGGGCCTGTTCTTCGTGTTTCCTAAGCTAGGAGTCAGGTCTCCTTGTGTCTCTGTGATATACTTACCTATCTCTCTTCTAGAGCCGCTCCTGCCTCGCCATCCGGTCCTGCCGATTCCCGAACCCCGAACGCTGACTATCTGCCATCCCGTCAGTCCGTACCATCTCTGATCCCTGTGGTGACCCGTCCTCTCGCTCCATCGGTTCCGGACTGTTGATGTGACGATTCATGGAAGAAGTTGTCAAACTGCTGAGGTTTTGACCTCTACTAAGAGAATCATGACAAATTTTACATATCACATGATTTGGGCGATCTTTTTCTATGTCAAAAAAGGACCAGGCTAGGCAAGGCTTAGAGGCCATGCGACCTGTTGATCCACCCCGAATAATGCTCATAGGCAGAGTGGTGGCTGAGGATGCAGTTGTAGACGTGCTACCAGTGCTCCGACTCTGTCCAGGAAGGCGCAAGGTAACTTCGTCGTCGGTTGCATCCTCCTCCACCGCCTCTGTTGACCTCCTCGAGTGCCTGACTGGGGGTTGACAGTAGGTGGGATCTAGAACTTCATCATCAATTGTTGTGTTTGCACTCCCCTCCCCTTCAGACCGAGCCTCTTCTTGCCCTGACCGAATATTTAAGTTGTCATCCCAATCGGGTATCTGCGTCTCATCTTCATCAGTATGTTCCTCATTGTCTATAACCACAGGTGTTACAGTTTGTGACAAAGGGTCAACATTATGCTCAGAAACTTGGTCCTCACGGCCTGAATCAGAGTCACAAAGGTTCTGGGCATCACTGCAGACCATTTCCTGTTCTGTACTCACTGTAGCTTGGGAGCAGACCTCTGATTCCCAGGCTATAGTGTGACTGAACAGCTCTGCAGACTCAGCCATCTCAGTTCCACCATACTGTGCAGGGCTGATGGAGACTTCAGAGCTGGGAGAAATCAAGTGTGATTGGGATGACAACTCAGAGGACTGGTGTTTTTTGGATGCGGTACTTGAAGTGGCTGAGAGGGCATTTGTTGGACCACTTGAGATCCATTCAAGCATTTTCCTTTTTTGCCCATCATCTACCTTTCTTCCTGTTGTTCGTGTCCGTAAAAAAGGGAGCACATCGGATTGTCCACGGTAAGTAGTAGACATCTTACTTTTGCTGGTAGATGGTCTATCTTCAGCAGATGATAATGGAGCTTTGCCACTTTCCCCACAGACAAAACCTTTTTTGCCTTTTCCACCACGCCTCTTCCCCTTTCCACCAGCATCTGTCATTTTGCCACTCATGTTGATTGCGACAAGATTGTGGACTGAAAATGTGGTAGTAAAAATTGAGAGGTGGTGAAGATTGCAGTGGTGGTCTAGCTTTATTAACAGCAGAATAATAAAGAATAAATATCCCTGACAATGCAACTTAGTTATAATGAGTTGGAGTGTGCAACGCAGGCAGATGCGCTCTGCAAATGTCTTGGCACTAGTGGGACTATAGCAAAGTCCAATAGCCACGTATAGGATGCCACTAGGTACACTGAGTGTTTGCTAGTATAATGGCTAAGTTAAAATTAGTTGGAGTGTGCAACGCAGGCAGATGCGCTCTGCAAATGTCTTGGCACTAGTGGGACTATAGCAAAGTCCAATAGCCACGTATAGGATGCCACTAGGTACACTGAGTGTTTGCTAGTATAATGGCTTACTTATAATTAGTTGGAGTGTGCAACGCAGGCAGATGCGCTCTGCAAATGTCTTGGCACTAGTGGGACTATAGCAAAGTCCAATAGCCACGTATAGGATGCCACTAGGTACACTGAGTGTTTGCTAGTATAATGGCTAAGTTAAAATTAGTTGGAGTGTGCAACGCAGGCAGATGCGCTCTGCAAATGTCTTGGCACTAGTGGGACTATAGCAAAGTCCAATAGCCACGTATAGGATGCCACTAGGTACACTGAGTGTTTGCTAGTATAATGGCTTACTTATAATTAGTTGGAGTGTGCAACGCAGGCAGATGCGCTCTGCAAATGTCTTGGCACTAGTGGGACTATAGCAAAGTCCAATAGCCACGTATAGGATGCCACTAGGTACACTGAGTGTTTGCTAGTATAATGGCTTACTTATAATTAGTTGGAGTGTGCAACGCAGGCAGATGCGCTCTGCAAATGTCTTGGCACTAGTGGGACTATAGCAAGGTCCAATAGCCACGTATAGGATGCCACTAGGTACACTGAGTGTTTGCTAGTATAATGGCTTACTTATAATTAGTTGGAGTGTGCAACGCAGGCAGATGCGCTCTGCAAATGTCTTGGCACTAGTGGGACTATAGCAAGGTCCAATAGCCACGTATAGGATGCCACTAGGTACACTGAGTGTTTGCTAGTATAATGGCTTACTTATAATTAGTTGGAGTGTGCAACGCAGGCAGATGCGCTCTGCAAATGTCTTGGCACTAGTGGGACTATAGCAAAGTCCAATAGCCACGTATAGGATGCCACTAGGTACACTGAGTGTTTGCTAGTATAATGGCTTACTTATAATTAGTTGGAGTGTGCAACGCAGGCAGATGCGCTCTGCAAATGTCTTGGCACTAGTGGGACTATAGCAAGGTCCAATAGCCACGTATAGGATGCCACTAGGTACACTGAGTGTTTGCTAGTAAAATGGCTTACTTATAATTAGTTGGAGTGTGCAACGCAGGCAGATGCGCTCTGCAAATGTCTTGGCACTAGTGGGACTATAGCAAAGTCCAATAGCCACGTATAGGATGCCACTAGGTACACTGAGTGTTTGCTAGTATAATGGCTAAGTTAAAATTAGTTGGAGTGTGCAACGCAGGCAGATGCGCTCTGCAAATGTCTTGGCACTAGTGGGACTATAGCAAAGTTCAATAGCCACGTATAGGATGCCACTAGGTACACTGAGTGTTTGCTAGTAAAATTGCTTAGTTTAAAAAAGTTGGAGTGTGCAATGCAGGCAGACGTGCTCTGCAAATGTCTTTGCACTAGTGGGACTATAGCAAAGTCCAATAGCCACAGATAGGATGCCACTAGGTACACTGAGTTTTTGCTAGTATAATGGCTTACTTATAATTAGTTGGAGTGTGCAACGCAGGCAGATGCGCTCTGCAAATGTCTTGGCACTAGTGGGACTATAGCAAGGTCCAATAGCCACGTATAGGATGCCACTAGGTACACTGAGTGTTTGCTAGTATAATGGCTTACTTATAATTAGTTGGAGTGTGCAACGCAGGCAGATGCGCTCTGCAAATGTCTTGGCACTAGTGGGACTATAGCAAAGTCCAATAGCCACGTATAGGATGCCACTAGGTACACTGAGTGTTTGCTAGTATAATGGCTTACTTATAATTAGTTGGAGTGTGCAACGCAGGCAGATGCGCTCTGCAAATGTCTTGGCACTAGTGGGACTATAGCAAGGTCCAATAGCCACGTATAGGATGCCACTAGGTACACTGAGTGTTTGCTAGTAAAATGGCTTACTTATAATTAGTTGGAGTGTGCAACGCAGGCAGATGCGCTCTGCAAATGTCTTGGCACTAGTGGGACTATAGCAAAGTCCAATAGCCACGTATAGGATGCCACTAGGTACACTGAGTGTTTGCTAGTATAATGGCTAAGTTAAAATTAGTTGGAGTGTGCAACGCAGGCAGATGCGCTCTGCAAATGTCTTGGCACTAGTGGGACTATAGCAAAGTCCAATAGCCACGTATAGGATGCCACTAGGTACACTGAGTGTTTGCTAGTAAAATTGCTTAGTTTAAAAAAGTTGGAGTGTGCAATGCAGGCAGATGCGCTCTGCAAATGTCTTGGCACTAGTGGGACTATAGCAAAGTCCAATAGCCACGTATAGGATGCCACTAGGTACACTGAGTGTTTGCTAGTATAATGGCTTACTTATAATTAGTTGGAGTGTGCAACGCAGGCAGATGCGCTCTGCAAATGTCTTGGCACTAGTGGGACTATAGCAAAGTCCAATAGCCACGTATAGGATGCCACTAGGTACACTGAGTGTTTGCTAGTAAAATTGCTTAGTTTAAAAAAGTTGGAGTGTGCAATGCAGGCAGACGTGCTCTGCAAATGTCTTTGCACTAGTGGGACTATAGCAAAGTCCAATAGCCACAGATAGGATACCACTAGGTACACTGAGTTTTTGCTAGTATAATGACTTACTTATAATTAGTTGGAGTGTGCAACGCAGGCAGATGCGCTCTGCAAATGTCTTGGCACTAGTGGGACTATAGCAAGGTCCAATAGCCACAGTATAGGATACCACTAGGTACACTGAGTGTTTGCTAGTATAATGGCTTACTTATAATTAGTTGGAGTGTGCAACGCAGGCAGATGCGCTCTGCAAATGTCTTGGCACTAGTGGGACTATAGCAAGGTCCAATAGCCACGTATAGGATGCCACTAGGTACACTGAGTGTTTGCTAGTATAATGGCTTACTTATAATTAGTTGGAGTGTGCAACGCAGGCAGATGCGCTCTGCAAATGTCTTGGCACTAGTGGGACTATAGCAAAGACCAATAGCCACAGATAGGATGCCACTAGGTACACTGAGTGTTTGCTAGTATAATGGCTTACTTATAATTAATTGGAGTGTGCAACGCAGGCAGATGCGCTCTGCAAATGTCTTGGCACTAGTGGGACTATAGCAAAGTCCAATAGCCACGTATAGGATGCCACTAGGTACACTGAGTGTTTGCTAGTATAATGGCTTACTTATAATTAGTTGGAGTGTGCAACGCAGGCAGATGCGCTCTGCAAATGTCTTGGCACTAGTGGGACTATAGCAAAGTCCAATAGCCACGTATAGGATGCCACTAGGTACACTGAGTGTTTGCTAGTATAATGGCTAAGTTAAAATTAGTTGGAGTGTGCAACGCAGGCAGATGCGCTCTGCAAATGTCTTGGCACTAGTGGGACTATAGCAAAGTCCAATAGCCACGTATAGGATGCCACTAGGTACACTGAGTGTTTGCTAGTAAAATTGCTTAGTTTAAAAAAGTTGGAGTGTGCAATGCAGGCAGACGTGCTTTGCAAATGTCTTTGCACTAGTGGGACTATAGCAAAGTCCAATAGCCACAGATAGGATGCCACTAGGTACACTGAGTTTTTGCTAGTATAATGGCTTACTTATAATTAGTTGGAGTGTGCAACGCAGGCAGATGCGCTCTGCAAATGTCTTGGCACTAGTGGGACTATAGCAAGGTCCAATAGCCACGTATAGGATGCCACTAGGTACACTGAGTGTTTGCTAGTATAATGGCTTACTTATAATTAGTTGGAGTGTGCAACGCAGGCAGATGCGCTCTGCAAATGTCTTGGCACTAGTGGGACTATAGCAAAGTCCAATAGCCACGTATAGGATGCCACTAGGTACACTAAGTGTTTGCTAGTATAATGGCTTACTTATAATTAGTTGGAGTGTGCAACGCAGGCAGATGCGCTCTGCAAATGTCTTGGCACTAGTGGGACTATAGCAAAGTCCAATAGCCACGTATAGGATGCCACTAGGTACACTGAGTGTTTGCTAGTATAATGGCTAAGTTAAAATTAGTTGGAGTGTGCAACGCAGGCAGATGCGCTCTGCAAATGTCTTGGCACTAGTGGGACTATAGCAAAGTCCAATAGCCACGTATAGGATGCCACTAGGTACACTGAGTGTTTGCTAGTAAAATTGCTTAGTTTAAAAAAGTTGGAGTGTGCAATGCAGGCAGACGTGCTCTGCAAATGTCTTTGCACTAGTGGGACTATAGCAAAGTCCAATAGCCACAGATAGGATGCCACTAGGTACACTGAGTTTTTGCTAGTATAATGGCTTACTTATAATTAGTTGGAGTGTGCAACGCAGGCAGATGCGCTCTGCAAATGTCTTGGCACTAGTGGGACTATAGCAAGGTCCAATAGCCACGTATAGGATGCCACTAGGTACACTGAGTGTTTGCTACTATAATGGCTTACTTATAATTAGTTGGAGTGTGCAACGCAGGCAGATGCGCTCTGCAAATGTCTTGGCACTAGTGGGACTATAGCAAGGTCCAATAGCCACGTATAGGATGCCACTAGGTACACTGAGTGTTTGCTAGTATAATGGCTTACTTATAATTAGTTGGAGTGTGCAACGCAGGCAGATGCGCTCTGCAAATGTCTTGGCACTAGTGGGACTATAGCAAAGTCCAATAGCCACAGATAGGATGCCACTAGGTACACTGAGTGTTTGCTAGTATAATGGCTTACTTATAATTAGTTGGAGTGTGCAACGCAGGCAGATGCGCTCTGCAAATGTCTTGGCACTAGTGGGACTATAGCAAAGTCCAATAGCCACGTATAGGATGCCACTAGGTACACTGAGTGTTTGCTAGTAAAATTGCTTAGTTTAAAAAAGTTGGAGTGTGCAATGCAGGCAGACGTGCTCTGCAAATGTCTTTGCACTAGTGGGACTATAGCAAAGTCCAATAGCCACAGATAGGATGCCACTAGGTACACTGAGTGTTTGCTAGTATAATGGCTTACTTATAATTAGTTGGAGTGTGCAACGCAGGCAGATGCGCTCTGCAAATGTCTTGGCACTAGTGGGACTATAGCAAAGTCCAATAGCCACGTATAGGATGCCACTAGGTACACTGAGTGTTTGCTAGTATAATGGCTAAGTTAAAATTAGTTGGAGTGTGCAACGCAGGCAGATGCGCTCTGCAAATGTCTTGGCACTAGTGGGACTATAGCAAAGTCCAATAGCCACGTATAGGATGCCACTAGGTACACTGAGTGTTTGCTAGTAAAATTGCTTAGTTTAAAAAAGTTGGAGTGTGCAATGCAGGCAGACGTGCTCTGCAAATGTCTTTGCACTAGTGGGACTATAGCAAAGTCCAATAGCCACAGATAGGATGCCACTAGGTACACTGAGTGTTTGCTAGTATAATGGCTTAGTTATAATGAGTTGGAGTGTGCAGAGGACAGGAGGGTACAGTGGCAGGATTGTGGTGCTCTGGGTAGAGGAATGGAAGCCTGCCTTTCTATTTCCTCCTAATGGTGAAATGCAGGGAGGAAATCCCTGACCTTGGCTACACAGATGCTGTTGCTGTTTGCAGGACCTGTCACCTATGGCTCTCTGACCCTGCCGGTTTGAGCCCTTAAAAGGACTGCTATAAAGTGCTCTCCCTATGCTGTCTAACGCTGTGTATGCAGCGCATACAGCTGTATCGGCTATAGGACTCAGGAGGACGGAGCTGCGACAGTGATGTCTGACACCAAAGACGCAGAAGGCAGATAATGGCGTCCGTGAAGAAAATGTCCGGTTTTATAATGCAGGGACATGTGACATGCAGATCCTATCACACATGCCGTTGCTTCTCTGGCTCAAAGTCAACTTAGTTGTGTGTGTGTCTGTGATTGGCTGACATGCTGGCCCGCCCCACAAGACGCGCGCACTTAGGGAAGGAAGACAAGAAAAAAAAAAAAAAATGGCGATCGCCATTATAGAAGCAGCAGTGATCTGAATGCGCTGTTCACGCACACTATACACTGAAATGTGCTAATAGTTTGATTCACAGAGTGACTTACACTATTACAGCAGAAACCAAGCTATGATTTAGCTGTTTTTTGGCTGCTAGAACCGTTCTCGAACGTTTCTAGAACTATCGAGCTTTTGCAAAAAGCTCGAGTTCTAGTTCGATCTAGAACATGCCCCAAAATCACTCGAGCCTAGAACTGGAGAACCACGAACCACGAACCGCGCTCAACTCTATCCAGGAGCTTTGGTTCCCTGAGTTTCCAATAGCAAATGTCTAGAAAAAACTCTGTCCATTGGCACAACTCAGCAAGAAAACGAGAAGACCGAGAAGATATATTTCATTTATCTTAATGCCACCTTATTAACAGCACTAAACCCTTCTATTATGTCCCTTAGCCTTTTGAGCTTATCCTCTGGTAAGCGGAAGACCATGCCTCTGGTATCGATCTCAGTGCCTAAAAACTGTATTATAGTAGCCAATCAGAATACAAAAGGATGCATAGGAAGCGTGACTTTATTTCAATATTTTAAAACAATCCAATAAAATGAAGAAAAGTCACTCATACAAGATCCACAGAAGTTGTATAATACATACATAAATCAAAACACTATAAGGCCTGTTTCACACGTCAGTGATTCTGGTACGTTTGTGCTTTTTTTTAAACATAACAGAATCACTGAGATACGCAGATCCATTATAATGAATGGGTCTGCTCACACATCAGTGATTTTTCACTGCACGTGTCTCCGTGCGGCGTACCCGCGTGTCCGTGATTGCTGCACGGAGACATGTCCATTTTTTTCTGGCATCACTGATAGGATGTCCATAAGGTGGCAGCAGAGCATAACAGAAAAAGGTGCCTATTGTGCACTGAAAAGACCCAATGTGATGCACCAGACATATAGAGCCCTAATGGATTCACAAATATAAGATATATCATGAATGACTACTGCATAATGAACGCTAGCATGAAAAAAGAAAGGAATCCATAAAAATAAATAAAAAATGGTGCACATATGTTAGAGCCCCACCGAAGGACAAAAAAAGTCTGATGGAAATAGAGAGCATATAGGAACAATAAGAATGTGCAACAGAGAGGAAGGTGAGAATGCAGGATCAATCACTGCCTGTCAGATATTAATAATCAGGGAAATAACTCTGGAGCAGACGCACAAATTAGGGTCTTACCTGGTAAGGTAATAAATAATTAATAGTAGTTGCACTCACCTATTAAGGTTGTGCCAGTCACAACCCCTAAATGCACGTTACAAATGGCGACAGCCGCAGCCCCTAGTAGAAGAGCAATAACGTATAGGAGGAAAATCGGGTGCTTGCCGCGCTGTCACCAAAGGAAACTGATGTTAATTATTTCATCTCTTTATTCTTTTTTCCGGTCAATGTGTTTCAGAGATCACTGTCTCCTTCATCAGGGCAAAAAAAGAACAGTATGCAATCAAAGGAGGAAGAACCTCTATATATACACATATGGAGCTACGTCAGAGGACTGACTGCTGTATTTCAAATACTGCCGGGATGGTCAACTGTTACAATACCGGCCATAAAAGTTCTCAAGTGATATATTGAGAAACATTTATAAAATCACTGGGGTATAGTGTTTCAAATTTCATCAGCTTTTTGAGACAAAAATCAGAAAAAGAAGAAGAAGAAGGACAAAATGAAAAAAAGAAAAAAAAGAAGAAAAAAAAAACAAAAAGGGAGCATTGAGCTCCAGACCCTGTATTGAGTCTTAGAAGTGTAGTGACAAGTGCATCTGTCCACAACCCTGTAAGGGTGAACGGGATGACGGACAAGAAAAATTATGTTCGTGGCAAAAAATGGTGGTGTTGCTATATAAAATTGCATTAAGAATAAAGAAAGGAAAAATTTCTTTATAAAAGTAGTGAAGAAAAAAGTGGAAAAAAGGGGAGTGTAAGCCATTTTACTAATAAATAGTGATGAGCGAGCATGCTTGTTACTACTCGGTACTCGCACGAGTATCACTGTACTCGGTCTACTCGACGGGGACCGAGTAATCTCGCGATACTCGTGCTGTACTCGTGGTCTTCATCCCTGCATGTTGGCGCTCTTTTGAGAGCCAGCCCTCATGCAGGGATTGGCTGGCAGACCACTGCAATGCCACAGCCCTGTTAGTTGTGGAATTGCAGTGATTGGCCGGCCTGCACAGCGTGACCGAGCCTTTATACCGGCGGGCGCGCTGTGCTCTGCTCACAGCTATCCAGACAGTCAGTGCAGGGAGAGGGTCGCTGCTTCAGGGAAAGGTTTGCGGCCCTTTATAGCTATTTCTGTAGCAGGGCTGCAAACAGTGTGACCAAAAGTCCTTCTCAGGACTATTCTAGTTGTATACAGGCAGGCAGGGTATAGCCAGGTCGGAGTACAGTAGCAGAGTCCTTCTCAGGACTATTGTTGCTGTATACAGGCAGGGTATAGCCAGGTTGGAATACAGGCTAGTGACCAAAAGAGTCCTTGTCAGGACTATTGTAGCAGTATACAGGCAGGCAGGCAGGCAGGCAGGCAGGGTATATAGCCATTCCTAGTGGTGACCGTATACCAGCCTTCATCATATCTGGGGCTGGTGTACACAGTCTAAAACAGTCCTGATAGTGTCAGACTTCTCAGCAATTGTCGCTCCTAAAACCTGTTAGGTTCTTAGTGCGTCCGTGCTTGCATTTAAAAACCGCACGTGTGTGCCTGTCGGTGGCAGCGTACAGGTGCACTTGTGTGCGTTTTTACTAAACTATTATATAACGCACAAGTGTAGTGTATAATACACGTCAGTCAGCAGTGGCTGATAGTGTCAGAGTTCTCGTCATTAATTTTTGCTCCTAAAACCTGTGTTAGGTTCTTAGTGCGTCCGTGCTTGCATTTAAAAACCGCACGTGTGTGCCTGTCGGTGGCAGCGTACAGGTGCACTTGTGTGCGTTTTTACCAAACTATTATATAACGCACAAGTGTAGTGTATAATACACGCCAGTCAGCAGTGGCTGATAGTGTCAGAGTTCTCGTCATTAATTTTTGCTCCTAAAACCTGTGTTAGGTTCTTAGTGCGTCCGTGCTTGCATTTAAAAACCGCACGTGTGTGCCTGTCGGTGGCAGCGTACAGGTGCACTTGTGTGCGTTTTTACCAAACTATTATATAACGCACAAGTGTAGTGTATAATACACGTCAGTCAGCAGTGGCTGATAGTGTCAGAGTTCTCGTCATTAATTTTTGCTCCTAAAACCTGTTAGGTTCTTAGTGCGTCCGTGCTTGCATTTAAAAACCGCACGTGTGTGCCTGTCGGTGGCAGCGTACAGGTGCACTTCTGTGCGTTTTTACCAAACTATTATATAACGCACAAGTGTAGTGTATAATACACGTCAGTCAGCAGTGGCTGATAGTGTCAGAGTTCTCATCATTAATTTTTGCTCCTAAAACCTGTTAGGTTCTTAGTGCGTCCGTGCTTGCATTTAAAAACCGCACGTGTGTGCCTGTCGGTGGCAGCGTACAGGTGCACAATTTGCACAAACTTTGATATAACGCCCAAGTCTAGTGAATACACGTCAGCACAGCATTGCAAAATGCGCAAGGGCGTTGGCAAGGAACAAGGAAGTGGACGTGATGGTGGTGCAGGCAGAGGCCGAGGTCGTGGGCAAGCTCTAATTTTGCCACAACAAAGGGCCACATCTAGTCGCTCGCACGTCCTGTCCCAAATTCTTGGGGACCGCAGCAGTACACCGCTCTTGAACCAAGACCAGTGTCAACAGGTTGTTAGTTGGATAGCGGATAATGCTTCCAGTCAGATTCAAATTGTCTCTCCAGTAAAGGAGACAAACTCTAGCACAGCGCCACCTATTGGAAGTAGCGATCCTAAAAGTCACAAGTGGATTTTCGACAATCCTTTGCAATATGACTCAGGATATATAAGCCAGATCAGAATCCCAATTTGCAGACACGGTGTTTCGGGGTGCTTGCCCCTCGTCAGTGCAAAGTATGGGGGTGTCTGATCTGGCTCATGAGAAAGCTATGTGGGGACCACGGGGGAACACTATTCTCCTTAAGGAGACTTTGCAAGCCAGTCTGGCTGCCAGGTAAGGGGACTTATAGCTGCAATGCCCCTAAAATTCCACGGGGGAACACTATTCTCCTTAAGGAGACTTTGCAAGCCAGTCTGGCTGCCAGGTAAGGGGACTTATAGCTGCAATGCCCCTCTGGGAAATATTCAAATTGTCTCTCCAGTAAAGGAGACAAACTCTAGCACAGCGCCACCTATTGGAAGTAGCGATCCTAAAAGTCACAAGTGGATTTTCGACAATCCTTTGCAATATGACTCAGGATATATAAGCCAGATCAGAATCCCAATTTGCAGACACGGTGTTTCGGGGTGCTTGCCCCTCGTCAGTGCAAAGTATGGGGGTGTCTGATCTGGCTCATGAGAAAGCTATGTGGGGACCACGGGGGAACACTATTCTCCTTAAGGAGACTTTGCAAGCCAGTCTGGCTGCCAGGTAAGGGGACTTATAGCTGCAATGCCCCTAAAATTCCACGGGGGAACACTATTCTCCTTAAGGAGACTTTGCAAGCCAGACTGGCTTGCAAAGTCTCCTTAAGGAGAATAGTGTTCCCCCGTGGAATTTTAGGGGCATTGCAGCTATAAGTCCCCTTACCTGGCAGCCAGACTGGCTTGCAAAGTCTCCTTAAGGAGAATAGTGTTCCCCCGTGGTCCAGTCAGATTGGCACCACCACAAACACTCTGTCTTCCACACGGTCAAGTGTCAGTAGCCGTGATACTGCACCGCACATTTCAGAACCTGATCCTCCTTCCTACCACAAGGCTGAGTACACGTCCTCGGACATTAATGATCCCACACTTGGACACTCGGAAGAGCTGTTCACGTTTCCATTCGCACATTCTGGCCTCTCGCCAGCTCATGTTGAAGTGGGTCATGAGGAGATCGTATGTACAGATGGCCAAATATTTGAGCAGCCACGTTCTCACGAAGTTGGCAACGTGTCTCAACAAGGGGTGGACGATGATGAGACACAATTGTCAGGAAGTCAGGAGGAGGAGCAGGGTGCGGAAGAGGAAGACGACGTGGTGGATGATCCAGTAACTGACCCAACCTGGCAGGAGGATATGCAGAGCGAGGACAGCAGTGCACAGGGGGAGGGAGGCGTAGCATCCCAACAGGCAGTAAGAAGCAGGGTGGTGGCTCCAGGCAGAAGTCAGGCAACCGTTCCCCGGAACAACAACACGACACAAGGTGCCTGTACAAATGTTAGGTCTTCCCGAGTCTGGCAGTTTTTTAAGTTGGATCCAGATGATTCTAAAAAGGCCATTTGCAACACCTGCCGTGCCAGCATCAGCAGGGGTACCAAAACTAGCAGCCTGACCACCACCAGCATGATCAGGCACATGTCAGCCAAGCACCCGACTTTGTGGGAAGTACAACAGAGTCGAGGAGCAGTGCTTGCTAATGTCACTGCTACGTCTTCGCTGGTTGTGCATGCGAGCCAATCCCCTGTCCATGCTGCCTGCGAACAAGCCTCCTCCGGTCCTGCACCTGCAGTTGCCTACTCAGAAATAACACCATCATCAAGCACGTCCTTGTCCCAGCGCAGCGTTCAGTTATCCATTCAGCAAACCTTTGAACGCAGGCGCAAATACACTGCCAACACCCCACATGCCACAGTTCTAAATACTAACATTTCGCGACTGCTTGCGCTGGAAATGTTGCCTTTTAGGCTGGTGGAGACAGAAGCATTCCGCGACCTGATGGCGGCAGCTGTCCCACGTTACTCGGTCCCCAGCCGCCACTATTTCTCCCGGTGTGCCGTCCCCGCGTTGCATAACCACGTGTCACAAAACATCACACGTGCCCTGAACAACGCTGTTTCACCCAAAGTCCACCTAACCACAGACACGTGGACAAGTGCTTGTGGGCAAGGCCGCTACATCTCGTTGACGGCACACTGGGTTAATATTGTGGAAGCTGGGACCCAGTCTGAGCGAGGGACGGAACACGTCCTTCCCACACCAAGGTTTGCAGGCCCTACCTCAGTCAGTGTTTCACCCACACTCTACAGCTCCGGAATGTCATGCTCTTCAGCCTCCTCCTCCTCCTGCGCATCCTCATCCACTGTACCCTCCACACCAGTCCCAAGCTGGAAGCACTGCAGCACTGCCTCGGCGAAGCGGCAACAGGCTGTGCTGAAGCTAATCTGCATAGGTGACAAACCCCACAATGCAGAAGAGCTGTGGACAGCTCTGAAACAGCAGGCAGATCACTGGCTCACACCTCTGAACCTAAAGCCAGGAAAGGTCGTGTGTGACAATGGCCGGAACCTGGTGGCGGCTTTGAGGCGAGGCCAGCTGACACATGTTCCATGCGTGGCCCATGTGCTCAACCTCGTGGTTCAGCGGTTTCTAAAGTCATACCCAGAGCTGTCTGATCTGCTGGTAAAAGTTCGCCGCCTGTCTGCACATTTTCGAAAGTCACCTACTGCTTCAGCCGGCCTTGCCGGCTTTCAGCGCAGTTTGCATCTTCCGGCTCACAGACTGGTGTGTGATGTCCCCACGCGTTGGAATTCAACTCTGCACATGTTGGTCAGGATATGTGAGCAGAAGAGGGCAGTTGTTGAGTACCTGCATCACCTAAGCCGTCGGGAAATGGGTCAAACTCCACACATAACACCTGAGGAGTGGAGATGGATGTCCGACCTATGTACCATCCTCCAAAACTTTGAGGACTCCACCAAGATGGTGAGTGGTGATGACGCCATTATTAGCGTCACCATACCGCTACTCTGCCTTCTAAAACGGTCTCTGCTCAAAACCAAACATGATGCATTGCAGGCGGAGCGCGATGAGTTGCAGCAAGAAACAGTAGTGGGTGTGGGTGATAACACACAGCCCAGCCTCGTCTCATCACAACGTGCAGTGGAGGACTATGACGAGGAGGAGGATGAAGACATGGAGCAAATCTCCGGCCAAATTGAGGATATGACATGCACACCAGTCATATCCTCGGTTCAGCGTGGCTGGCCAGAGGACAGGGTAGATGAGGAGGAGGAGGAGGAGGAGGACAGCATGTTCAGTCAACGTGTTGGTCAGGCTACTGAAGTCCTGGCTGTTAAGAGTCTGGCGCACATGGCTGACTTTATGGTAAGCTGCCTGTCTCGTGACCCTCGCGTTAAGAACATCTTGGCCGACAATCATTACTGGTTGGTAACACTGTTAGACCCACGCTACAAGGAGAACTTTATGTCTCTTATTCCCGAGGCGGAGAGGTCAACCAAAATGCAGCAGTTCCGGAAGGCCATAGTCACAGAAGTAGGCAAAGCATTCCCCTCACAAAACGCTAGCGGCATAGGTCAGGAATCAGTGGACAACCAAGGCGTACAGCCGAGAGAGGCACAAGTCCAATCCGCCAGAGGTAGGGGAACAGTCTTTAAGATGTGGGACAGTTTTCTCAGCCCCTCACGTACCACAGCCCCTGAGGTGCGGGGTAGTGCCACAAGAAATCCTAAGTTTGCCCAGATGCTCAAGGAGTACCTTGCAGATCGAACAACTGTACTCCGACATTCCTCTGTGCCTTACAATTATTGGGTATCCAAGGTGGACACGTGGCATGAATTGGCTCTCTACGCCTTGGAAGTCCTGGCCTGCCCTGCCGCTAGCGTTTTGTCAGAGCGTGTTTTTAGTGCCGCAGGTGGAATCATTACAGATAAACGCACCCGCCTGTCAACTGAAAATGCTGACAGGCTGACTCTGATCAAGATGAACAAGGGTTGGATTGGGCCAGACTTCACCACACCACCAGCAAATGAGAGCGGAATTTAAAGTTTGTAACGGGAATTTGCCATGTCACCCATGGGTACACACTTCTGGACTTTGGATAATCGCTGGACTGCTCCTCCTTCTCCTCATGCGCCACCATGATGACCGTTACAAGAGTTAGGCCTTTGTTTCAGGTATACCCCCAGTGGTAAATTTTTTCGCCCATTCTTTGCAGAATGGACATTACAACGACAGGAGACCCGCTCCTTTGCAATGGGAACAATGTTTTGAGGCCCTCATGCACGTCTCTATGCAGGGACAACGTGGAGCCTCCCAATTTTTGGCTGCCCTGCCAAAGGGCTATACTATAATACACCCACTTCCTGACAATGGACACTTAATGTTTTGAGGCCCTCATGCACGTCTCTATCCAGGGACAACGTGGAGCCTCCCAATTTTTGGCTGCCCTGCCAAAGGGCTATACTACAAAAGACCCACTTCCTGACAATGGACACTTAATGTTTTGAGGCCCTCATGCACGTCTCTATCCAGGGACAACGTGGAGCCTCCCAATTTTTGGCTGCCCTGCCTAAGGGCTATACTATAATACACCCACTTCCTGACAATGGACACTTAATGTTTTGAGGCCCTCATGCACGTCTCTATCCAGGGACAACGTGGAGCCTCCCAATTTTTGGCTGCCCTGCCAAAGGGCTATACTACAAAAGACCCACTTCCTGACAATGGACACTTAATGTTTTGAGGCCGTCATGCACGTCTCTATCCAGGGACAACGTGGAGCCTCCCAATTTTTGGCTGCCCTGCCTAAGGGCTATACTATAATACACCCACTTCCTGACAATGGACACTTAATGTTTTGAGGCCCTCATGCACGTCTCTATCCAGGGACAACGTGGAGCCTCCCAATTTTTGGCTGCCCTGCCAAAGGGCTATACTATAATACACCCACTTCCTGACAATGGACACTTAATGTTTTGAGGCCCTCATGCACGTCTCTATCCAGGGACAACGTGGAGCCTCCCAATTTTTGGCTGCCCTGCCAAAGGGCTATACTACAAAAGACCCACTTCCTTCCAATGGGCACTTCAGGTTTACAGGCCCTCATGCACGTCTCTATCCAGGGACAACGTGGAGCCTCCCAATTTTTGGCTGCCCTGCCAAAGGGCTATACTACAAAAGACCCACTTCCTTCCAATGGGCACTTCAGGTTTACAGGCCCTCATGCACGTCTCTATCCAGGGACAACGTGGAGCCTCCCAATTTTTGGCTGCCCTGCCTAAGGGCTATACTATAATACACCCACTTCCTGACACTGGACACTTAATGTTTTGAGGCCCTCCTGCACGTCTCTATCCAGGGACAACGTGGAGCCTCCCAATTTTTGGCTGCCCTGCCTAAGGGCTATACTACAATAGACCCACTTCCTTACAATGGGCACTTCAGGTTTACAGGCCATCATGCACGTCTGTATGCAGGGGCATTGGTGAACCTCACAATTTTGGACTGCCCTGGCAAAGGAAAATACTACAAAGACTCAGTTCCTCAAAATGGGCACATTAGACTCAGAGGCCTTTATGTACGTCTCTTCTCAGGGACATCGGAGTGCCACACAATGTTTTACGTAAAATCTTTCATGTATTGATCTCAAAAAGTAACATACATTAGCTCTATCTCACTATTGGGTATGTGCCCTTAACATTTCCGCTATGAAAAATCATTTTGGTGTCATTTTGGAAGGTTTTCTGGTGAGTCCGTAAAAATGGCGTAAAACGCGGACAAAATTATTCACAGCTGTGACTTTTGAGTGATAAATGCTTCAAGGGGTCTTCCCCATGCTGTTGCCATGTCATTTGAGCACTCTTCGGAGACTTTTGTGCCATTTTTAGGGTTTCTACATGCTGCCGGTGGTCATTTCACAAAAATACTCGGGTCTCCCATAGGATAACATTGGGCTCGGTGCTCGGGCCGAGTACACGAGTATCTTGGGAGGCTCGGCCCGAGCTTCGAGCACCCGAGCTTTTTAGTACTCGCTCATCACTACTAATAAACCTAAAAAATAAAAATAAATTGAATAAAAATCATGAATGTTGTGTTATAACAGGAAATTCAGTGTAAGAATGAATATCCGGGATGAGAGTTCAGCGAATGAGTTATAGAAATTGTTACAAAAAGGAGTGTGTACGGTTTATGCGTAAATTTTCAGAATGCGTACATGAAAATTATATGTATGTGAGAATGTCCCCCATGCTTTGTAAAAAGTTATTTATGAAAATGTAAATAAAATATATAAAAATGCCTAATTATTTATAATTTATGAGAAAGATATATATGTATGGAAGAATGTTATAAGGTGTCCAAGAACCATAAAGAAAAAGGGTGCATATATAATGTTAGAGGTCTAGAGTTCCACCAGGCTATATCACCCCTAAAGAAATAGAAAGAAGACCTTACTACCTGTGTACCCCAAAAAAAGCTATATTTCTTAGCCAGGATTATGGTGGAGATATGCACAAGTGAAATAAGAATATAAAGTAATACAATAAGATTATAAAACCAATATGTGTGCATTCATGCACCACCCGGTACGCTACCCTTGCCAAATTGCTCACTCTAGATCCCCACACGATCCATGAAGCCGTTCCCCCGGTCACACCGCCTGCTGCCGGTTCCCACTCATCCCTGGGGGAGTTAGGCGAGTGGTATCGAGAGCTACATGTCGGCACTGATGATACCCCCATACACCACAAGGAAGGGGTATACCGGGTGGTACAGGAGTATGAGCGGGTTTTTAGCAAGCACCCTCTAGATTTTGGGCAGATTAAAGGGGTTCAACACCACATCCCTACCGGTACACACTCCCCTATTAAAGAGAGATACAGGCCTATTCCCCCTGCGCACTACCAATGCGCCAAAGACATGTTGAGGAACATGAAGGAGGCAGGGGTTATTAGGGACAGCTGTAGTCCCTGGGCCGCTCCGTTGGTGCTGGTTAAGAAGAAGGATGGCACCATGCGGATGTGTGTGGATTACCGGAAGATTAACCAGATAACGCATAAGGATGCTTACCCTCTGCCCCGCATCAAAGAGTCCCTGGCCTCGCTGAGAACCGCTAACTACTTCTCCACCCTTGACCTCACCAGCGGGTACTGGCAGGTGGCCGTGGCACCGGAAGACCGAGAGAAGACTGCCTATGGGACCGTTTTGCTGTACTTGGATGATGTGATTGTGTACTCACAGACGTATGAAGCCCACCTGGAGCACCTAGCCGAGGTGTTCGCGTCCCTTGCCAAGTATGGGATGAAGTTGAAGCCCTCAAAGTGTCATCTGCTGAAACCCAGAGTGCAGTACCTAGGACATGTGGTTGGTGCGGAAGGTGTCGCCCCCAACCCCGAGAAGATCACCGCCATCCAAGACTGGCCGAGACCGACCACAGTGAGGGAAGTGAGGCAGTTTCTGGGCCTGGTGGGATATTACCGTCGCTTCATTAAGGGGTACACAAAGATGGCTGCCCCCATGCAAGACCTCCTCGTAGGACAGACCAAGGGTGGTAGATCCCTAGTAGCCCCATTGGTGTGGGAAGAAAAGCATGAGGAATCCTTCCGCCAGCTGAGAACAGCCCTGACCGGAGAGGAAATCCTAGCGTACCCTGACTACAGCCGCCCATTCATCCTCTACACCGACGCCAGCAATGTGGGCTTGGGGGCTGTTCTATCCCAGGTCCAAGACAGAAGGGAAAAGGTAATAGCTTATGCTAGCCGAAAACTCCGACCGACTGAGAGGAACCCTGAGAACTACATCTCCTTCAAGCTTGAGCTCTTGGCACTGGTGTGGGCTATCACCGAGCGGTTCCGCCATTACCTGGCAGCAGCCAAGTTCACCGCGTACACAGACAATAACCTGCTGACCCATCTAGATACGGCCAAGCTGGGCGCGTTGGAGCAGCGGTGGGTGACCAGGTTAGCCAACTACGATTTCACCATCAAGTACCGGGCCGGCCGTACCAACGTCAATGCCAATGCACTCTCCCGGATGCCCCACCTGTCGGAAGAGGGGCCAGAGGATGATGACCTCGAAGAGATCGAGTTGCCTGCATTTCACCGGCCATTCACTGAGAAGGTGCACGTCTACCAACAACGGGTGAACCTGGATCCGCTGCCCCGACAGGACTGGCAGGAAGCTCAGGACCAGGCACCTGCTGTCCGCCTGGTCAAGACTCTAGTGGAACAGGGTTCTGCTGGGATAGACCCTGCTGCCCCTGCCGAAGCCCAACGTCTGTGGCAAGAACGGACCCGGCTATACCTACACCAGGGGAAGTTGTATCGCGAGCTGATTAATCCAAAGACTCACGAGAAGATCCGCCAGCTGGTGATTCCCCAGGCTAACGTGCCCACCGTCCTGCAAGCATACCATGATGGTGCAGTGCACTTCGGGTGGAAGAAGCTAGAGATGTTGTTAAGAGAGCGGTTCTATTGGAGTGGAATGCGGGAATCTGTGGAGGCCTGGTGCCGAGAATGTGGCCCTTGCGCATTGAGAAGGAAGGACGAGGCCAGCCAGAAGGCACCCCTACACCCGATCATTACACACCAACCGCTGGAGCTGGTTGCCCTTGACCATGTAAAGCTCACCCCCAGCCGAAGTGGGTACACCTACGCTCTGACCATCGTAGACCACTACTCGAGGTTCCTGGTGGTTGTCCCAGTTAAGGACTTAACCGGCCGCACCGCTGCTAAGGCTTTCCAGGCTTATTTCTGTTGACCGCATTGGTACCCGGAGAGGGTGCTTACCGACCAGGGTCCGGCCTTTGAAGCAGAGGTATTCCAGGAATTCTGCCAGTTGTACGGCTGCAAGAAAATCCGGACCACGCCTTACCACGCTCAAACCAATGGCATTTGTGAAAAGATGAACCACTTGGTCCTGGGCCTCCTCAAGACGTTACCACTGGAAGAGCGGAACCTGTGGCTGGAGAAGCTACCTGACCTGGTCGATATGTACAACAACATCCCTTCCAGCTCTACGAAATGCACTCCAGCATACCTGATGAGAGCTCGTCCCGGCCGGCTACCAGTGGATCTGGAAATGGGCTTGGAAGCTTCAGAAGCACTCCTGTCGACAGCTGAATGGGACACTCGGCGGAGGACACAGTACCGACAGGTCCAGGAGTATGTTGAAAAGAACTTGTGCCGGAGTCAGGGACAACAGGAGCAGTGCTTCAACAAGAAGGCGCCTGCCGGTTCCTTCCAACCTGGGGATGTAGTGCTGAAGCGGAAAAGAAGGGCCCACAAGCTGGATGATCAATGGGAAAAAACCCCGTATGTAGTCCAGCCCACAGGATGGGAGAATGGGAAGGCCTACCAGATCAGCCGTGACCAGGGGGGGACTTTGGCCACGGTTTCCCGAGACCACCTGAAGAAGTGCCCACCAGCATTGAGAGTAGCGGATGAGGCTCCAGTTCCCAGTCCAGTGGAGAAGGAAAAAGAGGTAATCCACACCATGATGGGTGATTTTCCAGCAGACTGGCCTACACAGAACGGTGCGGTGATCCTTCCAGTGATACTGTTCCCACAACCCGTGGATGAAGAAATGATGGAAACGGTTAACCGCGAGCCAGTGCCCAGGGATGTACCTGTACCCAGCTCCCCTACGCCTCCGCCTGCCCCACATGATAGCAGGGAGGAGGAACTGACTGTTCCCTCTGCCCCACTGCCTGTCACCACTGACACCGGACCCCGAAGGTCCACTCGCCCCAACCTAGGTAGACCCCCACTTAGGTACAGGGAAACTACTCTTTAAAAGGGGGGGGCTTTATGTGTTGAGTGTACCAGTTTGAAAGTTTTAAATGATAAGTAAAGATGATCAACCAAAGAAGTTTACCTGATTGAACCGTGATTAAACCGGCCGTTGCCGGCAACTGTTGTCCCCGTAGGGACTGTGCAACCATTGCGTAAGGAACTGCTTACGGACAAGCCCGAGAACTTGCAGGGCAACCACAAACTTAGTGCAATGTAAATAAAAATGTTTGTTGGCTTGACACCGTTACTGCCTCCGGAGAGGCTGATTTGGGAGGATGGGCCTGGAGGAAAGGGATGGCCTAGGCCCGCCACTACCGTAACCGGTGGCGATCCTCCGGGGGTTCAGGGGTCCCCTTGGACGTGGGCCCCCTGAAAGAGACAGAACCCGCTCGGGCAACTTGGTGCTGGACTGGGGTCAAGGGGTGCTGCCCGCTTCTTAGGGGCAGCATCAGGGCCAGGTTGTTTGGGTGGGAGAAGAGCGGAAGCTGTACCGTTGTAAAATGTTTATGATGCTTTTACATGTTTTACCGTTTTATTCTTTTTCAGTTGTGAAAATAAAACCGGTGATGGACGGGCAGCCCGCGGACGGTCTGCATTTTACTATAGGGGAATGTGGCGCCCTGGACAAGCCAGGTCGTCACAGGTACTACACCAACACACTCTACACTCCGGCTAGGCACACCGAAGCTAAACACAAATCCTAGTTGCCTTCCTCCAGGGGCTGATGTCCACACCAGGGGGTGGGCCAGGCGGTTGATCCCACCCACCGAGGAGTTCACAGTCCTGGAGGCGGGAAAAGGAGTCAGATTAGAGATCAGTTTTGGAGTTAGAGAAGTGAAGAGGAGAGGAGACTGACCGTGTCCGGGTGTGTGGCCCGGGCACTCAGCAAGGTTGGCAGACGGTGGTGACCTTCTGCAGGAGAGGCTGATTGGAGTGAACCGTACGGACCGGGGATGGGCGGTGGCCCGCCGGTACCAGATCGGGGAGTGAAGAGAAGCCAGCACCATCCGGCAGGGCCTACGGACCCCGACCAGGCTAGGAGTCGCCGTAAAACCGGTCAAATCCGTTAGCGACAGGAACCTCCAGGGTTTCCCAGCAGTCAAGACCCGATTGAAGGCAACAGCTCACACCGTAGAGGGAAGCACAGTCACCGCCAAGGCTACAGTTCCCAGGGCCAGAGCCTGCGGGCAAAAGGGGCTCCCTCAGCATCCATCCAAGCTGGGGAGCGGGTTACCGGTGGGAAGCCCGCTAGATTTTGGGGGAATAAAAGGGGTCCAACACCACATCCCCACAGGTGCACACCCACCCATCAAAGAGAGCTATAAGCCAATACCACCTTCACATTGCCAGTGTACCAAGGACATGTTGAGCAACATAAAGGCGGCTGCGGTTATCCGTGACAGTTGTAGCCTTTGGGCAGCTCTGTTGATCCTGTTAAAAAAGAAGGACGGCACCACTCCCCGTATTGAGGAATCGCTAGCTGCATTGAGAACTGCAAATTATTTTTCTACCCTTGATCTCACTAGTCACTATTGGCAAGTGTCCGTTGCTGAGGCAGACCGGGAGAAGACCGCCTTCGCCACCCCTATGGGTCTCTGCGAGTTCAAAAGCATGCCCTTCGAGCTGTGCAATGCGCCAGGAACCTTCCAGAGGCTGATGGAATGCTGCTTGGGACAAGATTTTAGGGTGTATAAAAAGGGAGATTAGATCCCGTGATCCCAACGTATTGTTACACCTCTATAAATCACTTGTAAGGCTACATCTGGAATATGGGAACCAGTTTTGGGCTCCACATTTTAATAAGGACATTCAGAAGTTAGAGTCAGTTCAAAGGTGGGCAACTAGACTACTACAAGGAATGGAAGGCCTCCCATATGATGACAAGTTGAAAAAGTTATTAAGTGATTATTGGCTGCAATGGGGCTTTCTGGCTGGTGCCAGCCTCTCTTCTTAGCACACAGGAACCACAACCCCTACACCATGCTTCAATGGATTCTCTCATCCCAGCCCAGTAAAACTACATATTTTACACAGTCATAAGCAGCCAAAAGGGATCTATTCTATTCAATTGCAAATGATCTAGATAAGACTGAGAATAAGATACTGCACGGGACATAGCAGAGTTGGTCAAGTTGAGTGGAGATGAGTTTGCTATTTGGCACAGCTTTTTGCATCAATAAAGCAAGTAAAAGGTGTGAAAGATAAAAAAAAGGGTGAAAGTGTGAAAAGTGAATTGGCCAAATTGAGGTGCATATAAAGTTTTTGCTTTCTTTCAATTCACTAATGGGGCTCATTTGAATCAGGTGAATTGAGTTCTGCTTTTGGAAACTGGGTTAAGAAGGGGTGCACCGGTCCTGGAGGTACTGCAATACCAGGTCAATGCGTGCAGTGGACAGAGCAAGATTTTTTCCATCTCCTTGTTCTAAAAATCCATTTAATATATGGTCCCCAGAGAGGGGACGTATCAGATATTAAACTGATAAGAACAGATTTAATTTTTTTTTTTTCTGTTTATCAGTAGGACTTCAAAATAACAAAGGTGATCGCCTCCCGTTGCCTGGGAACCGTCCAGGCACAAGAGGGCTATGTGTCACCAGAAGGCGCACACACTTCCTCAAGGCCGGCAGACGTGCAATCCCAGGCACCTTCCAGTACCGACCAAGGTAGCGTCCTCCGAAACTACACTTGATCTTAGCCAAAAGGCCGAGAAGCTATAACCCGAATTGGTTACGGCCTTGAGTGGCACCCTGGCCTATACCGGACACATCTTAGGGAGAGGGAGACAAACCCACGCCTACAGAAGACATTTTGTCACCCAAGCCAACCCTTGAAAAGGCTGTTTTGCAGAGCAAAAACAAGAAGAATGGTGCTTTTTGCAGCCGCCGCCCACTGCAATGAATCTGAATAACTCCTCCTTTTGGACACAAGCACCTCCCCTCCCCCTTGCAGTCTTTCCAATTCATGATACAAAAAGACGGACGGACAGGACAGGACAGGACAGGCTGCCTGACTTTCCGTCACTGCCACCCTTTGCCATCCTTGCCCGTAGAAAGCCCTTTCATCATCCCCAAACCCTAATCTTTTCCCTTCCCTTCCCAGATGCGTCTCACTCCCTTTCATTAGGAAGTGAGCGCAGCCTTTTCTCCGTTCTGCACATGCGCGACGTTAAACACAAATGCGCAGGCGTGCGTTCCATTACCCTCACTGCATTCCACTCCCATACAGGAAGTGGGCGCAGCTATTACTACGGTCGCACATAAAAGAACCCACGGCCACCACTGCACATAGCTGACTCCACCACAGGACACCCACTTCTACACCAACGCAGGTAAGACAGGATCGGCACCTCTATGCTCCCGTTACAATCAGGCTCAGTCACCATGTGATAACGCTCTCAACTCTTTAGTTGCAGGCTCCCCTTGCTTCACCTCCACTGGCTGTGCTGCCATTTCCTCTCCCACCTGGAAGGTATACTTTATTCCACTATTTTCCTGTTTCTCTCTTCCCCCTTTTCCCATAACCTACTTTTATCTGCATTTGTGGGGTATCTATATGCTATTTACATCATAGTTTTATTCATTAATATGGAAGGGAAGAGTGCCCATGAGAGTGTTGAACTGCGGAGAGCAAGAGATTAAGCTGCTCCGATTTGCCACCATTGATAAGCTGTTCTCAGTAGATACACATGCTATCCAAACAGCAGCATCCACCATTGCTTCAGCCCACCCATTCAGTGACAGCTCACCAAGTCAGCCAGAGGAGTGGTGTAAGGAATTACACGTAGGCACTGACTCCACACCTTCACATCACAAGAAGGGGGTCTACAGGCTAGTGCAAGAATACGAGCAAGTCTTCAGCAAACATCCGCTAGACTTTTGAAGAATAAAAGGGGTCAAACACTACATCCCCACAAGTGCACACCCACCCATCAAAGAGAGATATAAGCCAAAACTACCTGCACATTACCAGTGTACCAAGGACATGTTGAGCAACATGAAGGAGGCTGGGGTTATCCGTGACAGTTGTAGCCTCTGGGCAGCTCCGTTGGTCCTGTTAAAGAAGAAGGACAGCACCACTCCCCTGTATTGAGGAATAGCTAGCTGCATTGAGAACTGCAAATTATTTTTCTACCCTTGATCTCACTAGTCGCTATTGGCAAGTGTCCGTTGCTGAGGCAGACCGGGAGAAGACCGCCTTTGCCACCCCGATGGGTCTCTGCGAGTTCAAAAGCATGCCCTTCGAGCTGTGCAATTTGCCAGGAACCTTCCAGAGGCTGATGGAATGCTGCTTGGGACACCGAAACTTTGAAACGGTACTGCTATACCTTTATGATGTTATTGTTTATTCTAAAGCAAACAAGATTTTAGGGTGTATAAAAAGGGAGATTAGATCCGGTGAGCCCAACGTATTGTTACCCCTCTATAAATCACTTGTAAGGCCACATCTGGAATATGGGGTAAAGTCCTGAGCAGGTTGATAACCATTGGTTTGAGCATGGTAGGGTGTAGTGCGCATCTTCCTGCATCGGTAAAAGCTGCAGAAGTCCTTGAAGATTTCCGCTTCAAAGGCTGTGCCTTGATCTGTGAGGACTCTCTCTGAGTAGCCATGAGGTCTGCATAAGTGTGCTTGGAAGACCTTCGCTGCAGTATGGGCCAGTAGATCTTTGACTTGTACCACAACCATAAATCTCGAGTAGTTGTCTACCATCGTAAGTGCATACGTGAGCTCGCCTCGATATTCTGCAACAAAACTCCCTTTTTCGATTTCAGTTTCAGCAAACACTCCTCTTCCTGTAGAAAATATTTATCATTACCTAAGACAGTCATTCTAATGCATGACAATATTAAGGCAATTTAGTTAAAACTTGTTTTAACTCACCTTTAAGGTGATTGATGTATTTCATGGTCAATCCAGGTTTGTCAGTGATGGCACTGACATAATGTATGGCGTCTTTTTCGGGCGTTATCCTTTGCCTTTTCATTGTGAAAATCCAGTTGCCTATATCAAAGCAAATTCTACTACTTGTAAAGTATGCAGAAAATGAAATGTAGAACATATAACATCAACTGCTTAGGAACGCATCATAGGTTAGTACTTAAAAGGATATTGTCATGTTCTAGTCATAATGCAAGCTGGACATTTTTCATGTTACCCTGTAATCGCCGGCCTGTTCTAATGCTCACAAGCCAAGATATAGGCTCAGCTGCTAAGGCTTCCCTCTGCCTTCTGAATGAAACTTGAATATGTCTGGGTCACTGTGTATATAGCAGGTGCTCAGAAAAAATAAGAGTCAATTCAATAGAAATAGCTCTGGCACACTATAGTGATCAATAACGTAAGAAAAGAACTCTTGGAATGCTGAAAATTCTTTATTTGTGCAAAAGGATAATTCATCCAACGTTTCGACCTTGTTTTTAGGTCTTTATCAAGGATAAAGTTATCTAAGATCATAAAGGGTTACAAAACCATATAAACACGTAATTAGTACATAGTACAACATAACAGTACAATATATTGCTACTTGAGAGTACAATGGGTCAAATGACCATGATGCACATACAAAAAATTTTTCCAAAGCCATAGTGAAAACATTTGTACTGAGGAAAGAAAATTTCCACATGACCTATCTGGAGAAACATTCTGGATCAAACAACCAAAAATAGTCAAGCAGGTAAATACACACCTATATGGATAACAGGATGATATGTGTTCAATTGTATAGCGTCATTGCCATTAAGGTACAAATGGAAAACTTGCAATCCTATATAGTGAAGGAAATGAACACATATCATATCAAAGAACACAGGAACATGGGTGTGAGAAAAACCTCAATGTTTATACTTTGTTCTTTATAATGGTGTGAACATGTATATGTCTCAGTACCTTATGCACTTGAGAATTCTAGTGAGTAGATCATGAAAGCCTATTTCAGAACTGGAATCGGTAAATAATTGTAGGTGGAATCTAAATGAAAAGATGGTACAAGTGTTATCATGACACGTGGGCTATAACACAATGGACCGTGTGACAAAGAAGAAAGGAGAGAAAGAAGAGGAAGAAAATGCAACTACCTGTAACATTACGTGATAGTCACTGGTAAGTATCACTTGACAATTCAAGTGAAAAAGGATTCCTTTATTAAAGGGTTCTCAGTCGCCTCAGGATCATGAAATACTAGGGTAAATGATATGAGAATGGGTAAGAAGCACCACTAAAGGAAATATGAGATGCAGGACATATATCTATAAACCCCTGAACTACATGATAGAAATAAAAAGAAGAAAAAAGAAAAAAAAGAAGAAAGAAGAAGAACACATAGAATGCGGAAAGAGAATGGGTACAACTACCTGAGTTACTGCAGGGAGGCCCCTGGTTGGTATTGTGAGGGTTAGTGGAATTCCTTCACTGAAGGGTTCTCAGTTGCCTCAGGTTCGTGAAAAATGCTATAGACAAATAATGCCCGGAGAAAAGGGGTTCATATACAGCGAATAATGGTAATACAAGGTACATGTGTCACATGTAATAGTATATATATATATATTGTACTAAGCTCTACACCAGAAATAGAAAGTAGTCCCTCTGCCTTCTGTCTAGGTGCCCTGAGTTATGTCCTGTAAACTGTCACAGGGACCCAGACACACATGTGTAGTAGGGGAATATCCCTGCTGAGATGCCAGTGCTAGAGCACTCGTTTGCTGTGGAGTTGAACGCTATGTGAGCAGTTCTTACCTTCAATGAGCAGAAGTCTCTTTTTTCAGATTTCAATATCTCTGTGGGTATCTGGCAGAAATATGGAATACTCTTTACTGCTAACACCCTGTACACCACTCCCACTAAAGGGGGCTTTACACGCTGCGACATCGCTAATGCGGAGTCGTTGGGGTCACGGAATTTGTGACGCACATCCGGCCGCATTAGCGATGTTGCTGCGTGTGACACCGATGAGCGATTTTGCATCGCTGCAAAAACGTGCAAAATCGCTCATCGGTGACATGGGTCTCCATTCTCGATTATCGTTACTGCAGCAGTAACGATGTAGTTCGTCGCTCCTGCGGCAGCACACATCGCTCCGTGTGACACCGCAGAAACGAGGAACCTCTCCTTACCTGCCTCCCAGCCGCTATGAGGAAGGAAGGAGGTGGGCGGGATGTTCCGGCCACTCATCTCCGCCCCTCCGCTGCTATTGGGCGGTCGCTCAGTGACGTCGCTGTGACGCCGCACGGACCGCCCCCTTAGAAAGGAGGCGGTTCGCCGGTCACAGCGACGTCGCCGGGCAGGTAAGTATGTGTGACGGGTCTGGTCGGTGTTGTGCAGCATGGGCAGCGATTTGCCCGTGTCGCGCAACAGATGGGGGCGGGTATCCACACTAGCGATATCGGGACCGATATCGCAGTGTGTAAAGTAGCCTTTAATAAACTGTGTAAAGGATTTTAAGTAAAAATCCACAATAAACCAGCGCTAGATGGGTTTTTATAATTTTATTAATAGACCACAAATAAAAAATTTTTTGCTATCCTTGTTTCAAGACAGAGTATTTGATAATATACAATACACTGATTATTACTAAAACCAAGGACCACATAAAACAAGGACCACATAAAATAAAAAATGAAAGTAATGAGAATAAAATTCTTTTGTATAACCAATTAACTTCGAGGTGATACAATATTCACATTGATTTAGTTTTACCAGTCTAATGTAATGCCCCGGCCGGTGGCATATATTTTGTTTGGTTAATAATTTAGACTTATACAATGAAAGATGTACTATACCACCCCTGGCTAACTTACAAGTTTTAAGTTGTACAATATAAGTTTGCGACGTTATATTCGCCCCCAGGGCCTGGGGGAATAAACCTCACAACAACTTGACCGCAAAAAACACCCCGGATTTCTCCGTTGATTAGGCTGGAACCGCTATGTACAGGATTGACCTGTTAGACTTCCAGAGCGGACGTTTTGAGGCCAGTGGCCGCGACTAGTGCTGGCTCTGGGGGAGATGTATGGTTACCGACATCCCTCTTTACAGAGCCTTTATAACACTTCACAAGGCCACAAACCAGCCGGTCCCGTATTCTCCCAAATGTACTTTCGAAATCAAGCAGTACGAAGCCACTGAAAGCACCAAGATGTTGGCTGCGGACAACAATAAGATCAGCGGTAACTACTCAGCCTCTCCAGCGGGCAGTCCAGACAGTATCCAGTGTCAGCTGACTGATTCCACACAGGAGGAAGTTGCTTGGCAGGTTAGCACCACACAAGGCTCCGATCCGCTTCCAAACGAGCAATGCAGAACCGCTGGAGGTACCAATGTATCCTAGTTGCAGACAAAGGAAATGTCAGCGGTAACCTCTCAACCTCTCCAGCAGGCAATCCGTACCGTGTCCAGTGGAAGCCGGTTGATTCCACACGAGGGAGAGATTACTTGGCAGGTTATCACCGCACAGGTGAGGTAGGCAAAAACAGAGTCCTGATCCGACGCGCGTTTCGGGGGCGTGTAACGGCCCCCTTCCTCAAGGATAACTCAGCTGTTGCCTAGAGCACTATTTATGCATATATTTAATTGGTTATAATTTGCATAAAATTAAACAATGTTTAAATTCAACCAACATTCAATGACCACTACATATATCAATTTGTGAAAGACCGTTCATAATAGCCATATAATATAATTATGTGCAAAGGTTTTTCTAAAGGTTTTTCTAAAAAGACCTATATATAGCCTTGCTTGTATCATCATATACTGGGAAGACAATGTGTATATATGCATATGCTTTTTTTCAACAATAAATTTAACAAAAGGACATCATAAAGGTGTAATATAAATTTGCTATAATATGAAA